>NC_141158.1:90263185-90564376 GCF_053477565.2 Lygodium microphyllum | reverse complement strand
TATGCCCAAAACCATCATTTTCCCTTGATTTTCCATATTTTACGTGTTTTAGCATATTATTTTGAACCCCAAGATGCATATTTTTTCTGATTTTTTGATTATGACCAACAAAAACTCATGAAAAACAGCAACATACACAATTTTTAGCCCACATGAACAACATTTTATCAATCAAAAGCCATAAAATCTCAAATTTCCTTTGAAAATTTTGAATTACCGCTTATTTGCGTGTTTCAGGTTTCATGTCCATAGCTGCAAATTTGAAAATCAGCAGCACTTCATGTCCAACACAATCACAAATCACCATTTCCAGCCGGTGGAGCAATCCGATCCATGTCGGATAAGCCTCCATCATTCTTTCTTCTTCCTTCTTCTTCCCACATGAACTTCCTCTTAGAAGAGAGAGAGGGAGGAGAGAGAAATACTGATTTTCTCTCTCCCTCTATAGGCTGCCATTCCCCGCGTGGTTTGAAGCGATACAGAGCGGATGATAAGTGTAGAAGCTTGGCATAATTCACTCCATAGCTTGCTTGACAAGCAACATCACGATTTGGGGGGGGGGGGGGGGGGGGGGGCGCGTTTTTTTCGCGCGGCTGTCTTCACGGCACTACCTTCCCCTCCATGAAAAAATTAGGGGGGTGGAGAAGCCAAAGGGCACCCCGACCAGTTTTGGGCCAACTTCCGCATACGAGCTCCGATCGACGTGCTGTAAATTTTTCGGTGTCCCTCTCGGCATCCTGAACAGGCATGCAGCTCTCGCATCCCGTCCTGACTGACATAAAAATTACTAAAAATCCGGACGTGTCACTTGGGCGCCCGTTGACTGCTTATGCTTAAAATCGTTCTAGATCGAGCCGCCGCCTTTGACGGTGAATATTTTTCCCTTGATATTCATAATTTTTAGCTATTTTTAAGTACTTCCCGCCACCAAAATTCCGCTCTCAAGAAAGTAAAAGTAATGTCAAGACGACATAGTCATCTATGACTAGTAATGATGATAATTTCATGGAAGAAAATATTGTGATGATAATGGTCAATATGCACATAGCAAGGCATGATTATGACCCAAGTACACATTTGATGCTAGTGCTTGACATAGCTAGGTAACATAATGAAACTACAAAGATCCATAAAGAATTGGATGATGTCTATGTGTGTGAAAAACCATTGTTAGCAAGGAAGGTTTTAGTGGGACCTATCCTTGGTTCTAGTAAAGTGGTGGCAAATGAGATTATACTTGCTAAAGCATCACTAGTAAGTGATAGGGTAGATTCCCTATTGCATAGTATTGGACTCCCTAAATCATTTTGTGAGTTGACAAAAAGGGAAGTCCACAGAAGAAGTAACTTTCCCACACCATTAGAGGTGGAAATGAAAGAAAGAGAAATGTTGAAGACATTAGAACTAGGTCAAGATGAGTATAAAGATCTAGATAACCCTGTCTTGATCCCAAAGAAGAGGACTAAATACCCTCCTCCTTATAGGGATCTTCCAGTGTTTTATGGGCTACTAGATGAGGATTCGATGCTACGTTCGAAAGTATATGGCTAACTTGCCGTGCGAGTGGGTTTGATGATATACATTAGATGCTTGTGTTTCCAAGTACCTTGAAGAGGCTAGGATGGTATTGAAGCCTCCCAAAAGGGTCAATTAGAACCTTTGAGGAACTATGTGACAAATTCCTAGATGGGTATGACAAGAAGGTTCCCATGACTCTGGTATTTGGACAGCTTGCACAAATTTGACAAGAGTTGTATATCTCTGTCAAAGAGTATACAAGAGCCTTTGATGGCATTCTGAAGCTTTGGCCAATGAAAGTTGGTCAATTGCCAAAATATGTGCTTTGTGACCTCTTTGAGAGTGGCTTGGAAATAAACACATAGTTTCAAGTTAGGATGAGAAATCCTAAGTCACTAAAGGAGGAAAAGATTCAAGTAGATGATTATGAGAGATATATTCAGAGGTGTTGGGAGAACTATTGGAGTTTTTCCCACACCCTTGAAATTTATAAGGATTGGTAGCATTTGCTAAATGTTAATAATGCTAGAGGTGAAAATGAGAGGCTAGGGAGAATCCTGGCATTAACTATGAAGATCCCAAGATCTAGGAACCCTTGCATCCTAATGCAACCAATTATATGTTCCAAAGCTATGAGCTAAATGGAAATTGTTTAGACTTGATGGGGGAAGCAGAGTGGTTAAGCAACCCCTGAATGGTCCGAATTTGAAGAATGATTATGTCAATGAGATGATTCTCTAAAACATAGCTGATGCGTGCTATCGTGTGGAGGATATCTCAATTATTGGAAGCTCAAGTGATAGGGAACCTAGGAATAGTAAATATCCACACCTAGGGCTAGATCAGGTAAAAGAAGCTGACTTAGAGGTAGTAATAGGCAACAAAAGTAAGCCGACATAGATCAATCATGAAAGAATATAAAAATAGGAGTGGTGGCATCCAATCAAGCCATGCAAAGATTAAAAGGCAATGGGTTTGGAATCCCAAACCCTACAATGATGATAATAGTTCACTAGGTAAAGTGCCAATGCCAAATAATGAGGGCATTAGGCCAAATAAGTCAACTAAAGAGCATGACCTTGGGGGGACCTATGTCCAAAAAGGAGATTTTGCAAGTGGTTTTCCTAGGGTGTTAAGGGATGGCAATCAAAAAGAAGGAGAGATCATTAGAAAAGACATCCTTGTTAGTGTTATGTTGGTAGTAAGGCTTGGTTTGGTTAGTGTCTGCAAGGTGGAAGAGACCATCTTTGGAAGTATGATTAGTTAGGGGCCTAAGTAGCATGATTCCTTGATCTAGTGATGCATAGCATGCTAGTCTTAAGGATCAAGGGAGTAACTCTCAGTTGTTGGAGGCTAGGTTAGTATACAAGGTTATACTTCGTTAGGCCAAGAGGGCCACTTCTTTTGTAATGAAATGATTTATGTCGTTAGGCTAAGAGGGCCATGTGTCTCGTTGGTGCGGGTGTGTTTGATGGTTCTTTATTTTAGTGCTACACTAGATAGGTTTGGGGCCAATTGCTACGTGGAAGCTTTATTGTGGCTAGTCCATGTGGTGTCTTTCCTTTTTGAGCTCCTTTCCCTTGAGAAGAACATGTATATTTATTTGGGATGTTTCTTTCTTTGTTGGGGCTTGGCAATCAAGGTATGAAGTCCCAAGGTTAGGTTAGGTATGCCTAGGGAGGTTTGGATAGTTGTGGATAGTTGTCCGCCTTTTGCAAAGACATTGTTGGGAATACAAAGATATGTCTTAGAGGTAGCTCTAGTGATCCTGTCCTTCTAGCCTGCTAAGAAGCTAGTTCTAGGAATTCCCATTAGTTATGAAGAAGCAACTAGGGAAGCTTGATGAATAAAGGAAGAAAATGATAAACGTGTCCAAAATACATACAATAGGGAGATGTTTAAAAGGGGGTTCTAATCCTTGAAATTAAAATATAACGAGAAAAATCTAGAAAAGTAGATGTTCATCACCTTGCAAAAGCTTGGTAGGTTCCTAGGGACAAGTTAGACTCAGGGGGCTCGATGCCTTGCCTTCCTGGGGTAGCATCTAGGCAAAAGAAAATAAGGATAGTTGGAGTGGAAATAAAAGTGAGTGGGAAAAAAGGATTTAGCGCTGCCTCACAAGAGCTTAGTAGGTCACAATATACTCATCTCCCTTCTTTTTATACATCGAAGAACCAAGTAATGAATACTAAAAAATGAGAAAAATGAAAATATATAGATTTAAGTGGACTAGGCTATAGTAGTACTCACATAGGAAAAGTTCATGGTCGAATTTTCCTAAGTCAAGTAGACAGGTTTGTAACCTGCCTGCTCAAGCTACTCCCTTTGGACGGTATGTTCTTTAGTAGCCCATCAAGAGATGTCCTAGAAAATGCTGTCCGAGATTTTGATGAAAACCCTCGGAGTTTGCTAACTAGGCTTGCTTGAGTCTACCCTCATAGTGGAAGTTTCGGTTGTTCCCACGAGGATCAACCTGAGTCTTTTTGGTAAAATCAACTACTAATGGTTGATTAGTATCAATGGTTCGAGTTTCACCCCTTATAAAAGTTGCTGACTGAAATGGGCTTGTGTTATGCTAGGTTCAAAGAGAACTGGAGATGAAGGGAACTGTGGCACTCTGATCCCTTCTGCCCATGGTTCTAAAGTGATGTGAGTCAGGCTTTTTGATCTCTAATGGTCCATCAAAAATGTGATTTTTATTCCTTCTTAGGAAAGCTCTCAATCGAGACCACCCAACCATAGGTCTGGATCTATCAGGGGTCCATCCTCCCGATTTCCTTGAAAGAGTATTTTTAATTACTTAATTACCTACCATCTTAGGTTCAATTTATAAAAGTAGCTTCTTTAAATTATCTCCTGATACAAATTCATTACACGCCTTTAATTCACGACACAAAAACAGAGTAAAGAAATCCCTTCTCAATAGTTCCTTTAAGAAAAATAACTTTTTACAATGTTTTCTGTTCTAACTAGAATGATATCAACCTAAAGGTATTATTCTCTCCAAGTTTAGTTCCTAAATTAGTATTGGAACTTCTAGGATACTATCTGGAATTTGAAGGGTAGTTGGCAGTTCATAAGAGCCTAAGGAGTTTATGACTAGAGCCCCCTGGTATCCTCACCTCCTCCTGCCGCGCGACTAGAGTTCCCTACGACAAGACCTTTTGCATCATGATTGGTCTATACTCACTAACACAAAACAAAAAGGAAACCCCTTGGAGTAGGTTTTATTCATGATTGCCTTAGGGAGGTCTAGTGCCATCAAGAACACAACATCAATCGCAATGTTCTGTGCTCACTGGAATACTTCCTCAATCGGCGATCTGTACTTGGTCATCCATCTCTTAGCGTGATGATTTTAGGAAAGATTAGTACCTAACTTACATTCACGAACATCTTAATTAAACATAAAATTTTAACAAAATTATTTTCAAGATAAATCTTTTCTTTCCAAAAATAATAACATCAAGTTTGGACTAATAGTCGTCTTGGATTTCCCCTTCCTTGGGATCTAGTTTGGACTAAACAAGGATTCTATTCTTGAGAATAACTCCCTTGGAGTTTTGTGGATCCTTTCTTGCGATTTAAAAAAACGTGGTTAGTTTTATTATGGAAAGTGTTCTTTCGACAATTCCATCTCAAGATATTTTATATATCTGAGAATTAGTGTCTATGATTATCCATCAGAGGTTTTGTTAGATCAATACAAATAAAAAATATTATGTCTTTTAGTGACACGGTACCTTCCTTGTACTCGCTTTAGTTCATCTTGTACTAACCCAAGCTACCCCTTGGAATTTGTGGTTAGAAATTTCCTTTAAAATATTATATGCACAGGAAATGAAAAAAATCCTATTTTACAAATGCAGTTTTTGTTGCCAGTTCATGGGATGATGGCCTACTAGCTACCTTTATTATAAAAATATAGTACATTAGGATCCATGACAAGTGCTTGGTTGATGGCATTCGTAGCTTTGTTTGTAATTCTAGTACTCCTCATTCTGTTTGTAGTGATTGTATCCGCAGCATTATTAGCAACTCTTGCCTCCGCGACCTTCGCAACTTTCTTCTTTGGGGCCATGGTCTTTAATCCTAGGATTGTAGAGGGGATTTTTGGTAGGAGAGAGATTGGGGTTCTCAAAATTGGATTCATGGAAATTTGATTGAGGGGAGATGGTGATCACTAAGAATTTAGAAAAATTGAGAAGAGTCTTGATTCCACAGGGAAGTAGGGTAAAAGGGGTGGAGGATTCGATTCCAAGAGCTCATGAAGTATCTCCTTATCTTTGTGACGAGAATTCCCGTCCTCGCGCTTCTCTTGCCCCACTCCCTCTTGCTCTATACTCTTGAGAATGGCCACTCCTCTCTTGCTCAGGTTGCCCTCCAACGTCTCCTCATGCCTCGTACTTATAGCTAAATTGAAGAAGAAGGGTTGTGGCTAATAAGAGGAGCTCTTTATGGAGGATATCTTGGCAAATCGCCAATTTGGAAGCTTTCAAGATGCAATCAGATGTTGCCAAACCTCTCATCAAACTGAGAAGACGAGGAGATTGCTAGAGTTATCTGCTATGATACAAGAGGAGAATTCAAGCTTTTTTTTCAACAATCATGGACTCCAAGATTGGGAGCATGAGGAGGCACTGTTTTTTTTTATAAAAAAAGGGGAGGGGGCCTATTCATTTTCGTTTTCCTCTTCTTACTCTTTTTATTCATAAGATTTTAAGATTTAATACTTAAAGATTTAAAACTTGCCTTGCTTTGCTAATTTTTAAATGAGTTTGATCAATTTTGACTTATGGCCTATGACTTGCGTTCACGTGGTGACTTCTATGAAGGATGACTATAGTCTCTATCAACATGGGAAAGTGTCATGTTACGAACCTCAGACTATTTTGCTTGAGACTTCCTCTATTTAATGGTATATAATTCTTCAAGTTTGATTTGCAAGAAGTCTGAAAGATTTAAAATAAAATCGGAATATCACATCCTCTCTTGCTTAGAGGAATCAAGATGTTCTCATCTCGTATGAAACTAGGGATATTGGTTACATAGTGATTTTTGGTCAACCCAAGTAGCATCCTCTTTAGGGTAGTCCTTCCACTGGACAAGATGCTCTCTAAGGGTTTTTCTTCTTAAAGTCTTCTCCCACATGTCATCTTTTCTAGTTGAAGTTCAAGAACTCCTTGACTTGGCATCACAATTTGTTGGTCGTTAAGTACATGGTCTGGGTTAGGAACATAAGCTTTCAACAGACTAACATGAAATGCATTATGTACTTTCAAGTTATTATGGAGTTGCAACTTGTAGGCATTTGGTTCTCCACATTTTAGCACCTTATATGGCCTACAATACATGGGACTTAGCTTCTTGAATTCCCCCAAGGATAAGGAACTTTTCTTTGGATGAACTCATATGAAAACCGTGTCACTTTCTTTGAAAATGTATTCCTGCCTTCGTTGATCGACATAAGCTTTTTGTTGATCCTTGGCGGCTTGAATATCTTGCGTTATAGTCTTCACTTGGCTAATCCATTTCTTCCAGCATTTGCCTAGATGCTTCTACCCATAGGGTAGGATCGAAAAAATTAATGGTGTAAGACAATCTTGCACATATAGTGCCTAAAAATGAGTCATTTGAATACTTTGATTGTATGATGCATTATAGGTGAATTAAACTAAGGATAGGTATTGGATCAACCATTTGTGCTCCCTATTACAATAGCCTCTCAGTATGTCTTCAATAACTTGGTTGACCCGCTCTGTTTGACCATCGATTTAGGGATGGTAAGCAGTACTGAAGCAGAGCTAGGTTTCCAGATCTTTGAACAAACTCTTCCAAAAGTTTGATGTGAAGAGAGAATCGCTGTCACTGATGATTCTCTAGGGTAATCCATGTAACCTGAAATTTTCCTTAATGGAAAGCATGGCGATATCAGAAGCCTTGTAATTGGTTTTTATAGGAATAAGATGTGTAACTTTTGTTAGCGTATCAATGACTACCATTATGGAGTTATATCCTCCTTGTACCGTGAGTAATCCAACTATGAAGTCCATGCTGATATACTCCCATTTCATTTTTGGGGATGTCAAGTGGTTGGAGCTTTCTTGGAAACTTGACACGTTCAACCTTAATTCATTGGTAGTTTAGGCATTGGTGACATGCTTAAGTACATCACCCTTGCGTCTTTCCCAACAGAAGCTCCTTCTGACTATATTAAGAGTCTTAGCATAACCAGGATGACCCGAAAATGGAGAATCGTGAGCTTCCTAGAGTATTTTCTTTTTGAGTTCTTGACTTGCAGGAATACATAGTCTTGTCCTGTAATAGGGAAGCTCCTCGTTCATGGAAAAATATCGATAATTAGTCTTGAGTTTTGGATTTGAATTCTTGATGTAAATTTCTCTTAACAATCTCTCATAGCTTGGATCCTTCACTGCCTCTATGAGAGGGCTACTGGGCATGGAAATCATTGTAACAAGAGTTCTAGCCCTAGAGGGTTCCTCTAGGATTAGAGCATTAAGAAACGATTTATGGCTTAGGGAATCCGCAATCACATTCTCCTTGCCTAGTCTATATTTGATTTGAAATTCAAATCCATGCAACATCTCAATCCATTAGCATTGTCTTATATAGAGATCTGATTGAGTAAAAATCCACTTTAGGCTTTTATGATCAATGACTAGAGAAAACCTAGTACCAAGCAGGTAATGCCTCCATAATTTAAAGGCATGAATTACAGCAAGTAATTCTAGATCATGTGTTGTATAGTTTCTTTCGTGGACCTTTAATTTTCTTGAAGCATAGGCTACTGGATGTCCTTCTTGCATAAGCATGCAACCCAAAGCAAGAGAGCTTGCATCAGTTATGACTTTGAATTATTTGCTTAGGTTAGGTAGCCTTAAGATAGGGGTGGTTACAAAACTCTCCTTAAGCTTCTCAAAGCTAAATTGTTCCGCGGACGTCCATGTAATAGAGACCTGCTTTTTTAGAAGGTTGGTGAGAGGCAAGTCGATTGAGGCATAGTCTTTAATGAAGACTCTATACCAACCAATAAGCCCTAAAAAGCTTCGCACTTCCTTAACTGTTGTTGGGGGTGGCCAATCTTGTACATCTAAGACCTTGGCAAGATCCATTGAAATGCCATCTGCCGATACTATGAATCCTAAATATTGGATCTGTTTTTTGAAGAAGGCATATTTCTTCTTTTTAGCATACAGTTTGTGGGCTCTCAGTGTTTCAAGAACTACTTGTAGCTGTGGTCCATAGTCATCTTCATTCTTGGAATATGTTAAATTATCAAAGAAAATGAGGACGAAGTCGTCAAGGTACGGTCGGAAAATGTCTTGCATCAACCTGTTGAAGGTGGTAGGAGCATTTGTTAATCCAAATGATATCACAATAAACTCATAATCACCGTATCTTGTATTAAAAGCAATTTTAGGGATAAATTCCTTCCTAATTCTTATTTCATAATAGCTTATTTGAGATCAATCTTTGAAAAGACCTTTGCTCCTTGGAGTCGGTCAAGCAACTCGTTTATCTAGGCAATTGGATATTTGTTTTTCGCTATCACTTGGTTTAGTCCACGGTGATCGATACAAAGGCGGAGTATTCTGTCTTTCTTTTTCTGAAATAGCACCAGGCTCCCCATGGTGAATCACTTGGCTATGGATGTATCCCTAGTCTAATAGCTTCTTGACCTATTATTTTAGCTCAATGGCTTCAAGAATTCATATTCAGTAGGGCCATTTGGCAATGGGGGCAGTGCCTAGAATGAGTTGAATTACGTAATCTACTACTCCCTTGTTGGTGAAAGCTCTGTTAAGTCTTTTGAAAAAACATCCTCATATTCTTTTAGCCAAGATGGTTGATCCTTGGCTTCACTATCCTACTCGGCTTTATTGAGTTTAAATAGATAGACGGGTAATCCTTTCTTTAGTCCTTTTATTATTCGGGTAGCTTTAACCAGTTGAACCTTAGGGTTCCCTGCTTCTCCTTAAGTGGTTACTTGTTCTCCCTTTGAGTTTTGAAATGTGATTTGGCCCATTCCGTAGTGGATATGGGCATAATTTGGAATTAACCAATCAATTCCTAGTAGACATTCATAAGTCCCGAGGTTCATAATTCAAAAGAGTAGGTTTTATGACTAGCCTTTTCACACATTTTGGTGATACGAAAGAGTGGGTACTTCCACAGTCGATTAAAATTCGAAAGGGTTTACCTTAGTAATTTGTTGGTGTTTGAATTACTGAGAATTGGTGATTTGGACCCTTCTTATTGAGAATGGCGTGTACTCTGGCTCTTCCCATATCGAATTCCATTGTGAGATCTTTATCACTATTAACCTCCTTTAGGTTTATTCTAGCAACCTTTCCCCTAGCATCTTGGCTTTGCCCATGAAATTGACCTTGGCGGCCAAGGCTCGTGCACTGCCTCTTGAAATATCTTGTCTTGTTTGGTTGGTACTGCCCTTAGGCTCTTTTTGCATAACCTTGGAAGTTGCCCTTATTCTAACTATTTCTATTGCAAATTTTTGCATTTCTTGGCCTTTGTTCGATCTCCTAAACTATTGGAGCTA
Source organism: Lygodium microphyllum (assembly GCF_053477565.2). Lineage (NCBI taxonomy): Eukaryota > Viridiplantae > Streptophyta > Polypodiopsida > Schizaeales > Lygodiaceae > Lygodium > Lygodium microphyllum. Next base: position 90,554,280 of record NC_141158.1, on the reverse strand, counting down.
CTCGAATCAATGCATCTTGTAAATCTAATGGTCTCACTGATTCAAGGCGCGTATTCAAGGGTGGATTTAGACCATTGTAAAATTTGGATACTTACTGTGAAACATCCATCGTAGGTGCATATTTTAGAAGTGTTACAAATTTGGAGTAGTAAGCTTCTAGGCTTAGGCTTAACTACTTTAGGTTGAAGAACTCATTCATCTTCTGGGCTTGATATATGGGTGGAAGATATCTCCCATGCACACCGTCCTTAATCTTATTCCAAGTGATAGTGCTTTCAGACATTCTTTGGTCTTTGCACCACTATTTCCACCAAAGACGAACATCTCCAGTGAGTTTTAGTTTGGCGATCATGGCCTGGTTTCATGGTGCAGTCCATGCAGTGAAATAGTCTTCCATAGATTCTATCCATGTTTCTGCTTCAATTGGAATATCCCTCCCTTTACCATCAAACTCTGGTGGCTTGTATTGCTTGAGAATAAATTTATTCTCTTGAGATTCCGTAGTATTGAGATTCGGGATGACATTCTGAGGAATTATGCAAATTTTTATTATCAATTTTCTCTCCAACCATATTCAGAAAAAAAAGATGTTTACTTGCTTAACCTGCCTCATTAATTTAGGAAGAAAATTATGTACTACTTGGCCTTTTGATAATGATCAAGGTTTACACTTCAAAAGAGAGTTTTAATTTTTAATCAAGAAAAAATTTCATCAAACAGATAATATCTTCCTACTAATCATGATTATTAAGGAGATAAACTAGTGGTGGACAAAAATAAAATTTTACGTCAATAAGAAGGGAATACATTATTCGAGTAGTTCGGGAGCTCATATTATTCTTGGAAGAGTTTTTTCTACCACAATCTAGGTATGGCATTGTGATACATCCATTGCATAGTAATTAAGATTCATGGAATGGATATCTAGAAATCTATATTTTAGGGAAAGATCAAGTAATCCGTCTTTCTTGTAGTTGCGGCAACTGGAGTGTTCCACAATTATGACTCGATTAGCCGATATAACCTTTGTAACCTCCTCATAGATGTACCAGTTTAATTTGACTTGTTCTCCTCTAGTGAACATGTTTGAGTTTACTCTGGTCTCATAGAAGAGATAGATCTTAGCAACCTTAAGGGTTTCCATCCACCTTAGCCTCTTTAAATTATTTTGGAGGTAAACATGCCGTTTTGCGTCATTTTAACAATACCCTCCACTTAACATTCATCATCTTTCGTAATATAAGGGTGAAGGATTGTATATCTGATCTAGTATTTGCATCATCCGATTTCTCCAAGTGAAATTAGAGGAGTACATTGCTAGTATAAACATAACTTGGAAAATCAAGAATTGCTCCCAAGGTTTGTCTTTCTGCCAGAAATCAAGAACATATATTAATAAGAGAAGATTTTCCCTACTTAAGGGAAATATATTTTATGCTGTAATTATAAATATTTTTATTTACTTGTATCGTGTCCTATATCAACGTGAGTTATGATACAAATTGTAATGTGTCTGCGCTTGAGCTGCTCCCTTTGGACATCACGTTCTTAGTAGCCTATCAAGAGATGTCCTAGAAGATGTCGTTTAGGATTTTGGTGAAAACCCTCAGAGTTTGCTAACTAGGCTTACTTGAGTCTACCCTGTAGTAGTGGAAGTTTTGGTTGTTTCCACGAGGATCGACTTGAGTCTTTTTGGTCAAATCAACTACTCATGGTTGATTAGCATCAGTGGTTTGAGTTTCCATCCCTTATAAAAGTTGCTAACTAAAACGGGCTTGTGTTATGTTAGATTCAAAGAGAATGGGAGACAAAGGGAAGTGCCACACTCTGATCCTTTTTGCCGATGGTTCTAAAATGATGGGAGTCAGGCTTTTTGATCTCTAGTAGTCCAAAAAAATGTGATTTTTATTCCATATTAGGAAAGCTCTTAGCTTACTGAGACCACCCAACCATAGATCTGGATCCTTGTCGGGGGTCCATCCTCTTGCTTGCCTCAAAATAATATTTTTAATTACTTAATTACCTACCACCTTTGGTTCAACATATTAAAATGGATTCTTTGAATTATCTCATGATACAAATTCATTACATGCCTTTAATTCACGATACAAAAACAGAGTAAAGCAATCCCTTCTCAATAGTTCCTTTAAGAAAAATAAATTTTTACAATGTTTTCTGTTCTAACTAGAATAATGTCAACCTGAAGATATTATTCTTTCCAAGTTTAGTTCCTAAACTAGTATTGGAACTTCCAGGATACTATTTGTAATTTGAAGGGTAGTTGGCAGTTCGTAAGAGCCTAGGGATTTTATGACCAGAGCCCCTTGGTATCCTCACCTCCTCTTGTCGACTAGAGTTCCCTACGACAAGACCTTTTGCATCATGATTGGTCTATACTCACTAACGTGAAACAAAAAGAAAACCCCTTGGATTAGGTTTTATTCATGATAGCCTTGGGGAGATCTAGCTGAGCTTTCAATAGTTTTACGCACGAAGGTGTTCCAATCTATTTCATCCGGGGATCTTGCTACGATGCTCTCCAACAATGGCACCCTGATTCTATTCAAAAGGGCATTGTACCTTTGACTGGAGAAGAGAGTATGGACCATCTTTGCCTGCAGCTTGATCTCAAGATTTGGAATATCCGCTAAACTTATCCCATCCATTATGCATATAGCAACCTTGTTCATCCCTAGCATGTTGTACACGTCCCTCTTTGGGCGTCACTCGATCCTACTAATTAAGCCCAGGGCCTTCTCCACCACCTCAGGGCTCAATTCCAGCTCTACTTGGTGGACTTCTTTCCCTTTCCTGATTGTCACCATGCTGGTGTAGTGAGGTTACCTCCATGCCCAATCGAGTTGCCTCCTCTCCCGAGCACTCTGGCAGCTCCATGATCCAAGTGCAAGCTTCAATCAAGTTCCATCCTCAAGCTCCACTCTCCAAGCTCCATTGCTGCGAGCAAGAGAAGAGAAGAGAAGAGAAGAGAAGAGAAGAGAAGAGAAGAGAAGAGAAGAGAAGAGAAGAGAAGAGAAGAGAAGAAGATGGAGAGCTTCTCCACCATAGTCCCTTGCCCTCACATACTTGCTCTCTTATACTCTCACACTTCCTCTCTCAAGCACAAGCTCAAGCAAGCAACAATAAGAAGAAGAAGAAGAAGAGGAGAGCTACTTTTGGACACACACAACAATGCGCTTCTCATTCACTTTTCAACTTTATATACAAAACCCTTAATTCCTTTTAGGCGGTCATTCCCTTTTTTACATGGTCAGTCATGGCCTAGGCCCTTTTTCCCATTGTCCTCCTATCTTCCTAGCTTTCTTCCTACCGCGCCCATCTGCCTTTATAATTTGCACAAGAGCCTGGCGCTCTTAAAATAAATCATGGTACACCTTGCACCCTTTTACAAAAGTATTAACTTGCACTTTTTCTTAAGCGCCTCACCTTGATTTAGGATTTTTTTGCGCTTCTTGTGTTTTCAGATTTTTCTTGGTGCACCTTTGTCTTCCGTTTCACTTTTGCCTTGGGCTTGTCTTCTGCTTTAGATTTTCTGGATTTTCCACCTTGTTTTTCTGAGGGTTAACATTACCCCCTCCTACACGAGTGTCAGTCCCATGGCACTCACCATCGTAGGTAGTAGGCTTTGGCATGCACCAAAGACGTGGGTGGAAGGGACTGTTGTGGTTTGCCTTGGAGGAGTTTTAGTGGTGGTGTGGATGAAGGCGGTTGGTGGCACTTTGTTAGCATGATTGGTTGGTGATAGGGATTTGTTAGCATGATTGGTTGGTGATAGGGCGGTTGGTGGCACTTTGTTAGCCTAATAGGGTTGTTGAAGTTGGTGATAGGGCTGGTTTTTATTGGGAGTTGCACTCATGGGTTGGCACAGGTGTTGATGTTCTGGGGATTCTGTGGGCGATGATTCTTTGGTGTGCTTGCAGGATGATAAAGGATAATAATTCAGAGTTGAGTACTGATGACGAGCTGATGGTACTTTTGTTGGAGTCTTCAATACCTGCACAATTGAAAACATCTCATATGTGGTCTCTCCCTAGGGGTAGTGCTAGTCTTCTTATTGTGCACAAGACATAGTTTGATTAGTTTGGGAGGCGGGTCGAACTCTATGCAAAAGCCGAGAGTAATGTCCTTCACTTGAGGACCCAAACTATGTATAGATTGTGATGCAGATATTATGTGAGTGCACGTGCATACTTAGATATTACGTAGTTTTAGAAGACTATTGGTTTGGTTCCTCGTGGCAATGTGTGGATGAAGCAAGGGTTCAATGGGGTGGAAAAATTTATCGATGTTGAGGAGAATACACACGAAGGCTTCTTGAGACATCATTTGTGATTTTGACAACCCAATGTAGCATAATTGAGCTCATTGACGTCTGAGCTTTTGGTAGTTGGTGGCTACGTGTATTATTTGAAGAGTACGGTGTACTTTCCATGGTCTTTCACGCCTTGGTCACCACTATTGATTGCAATGGTATTGAGATGGAGTGCGAAAAAGAATCGTGCAAATGGATCAAGGTGACAGGTCTACTAACCATAGGCAAGACAAGCTCCCTAGGTATGTCTTGCCCTTGATGTGCCCTGAAAAATTGTGGGGGATGTGCAAAGGACTAGGGGACTAGGGACAGAGCCAGCTAACCAATGGTCACTAGACATACCTAATTTGAGGACCCCTAGATGTTGTGCTCTGATCATGAGTGCTTTCTTTTTGTTTTCTTTTATTTTGTTTCTCTATTTTTTTATCTTTTTGGTCCTTTTTTTTGGGATAAAATGAATACAACCAATGCAATATATTGAGGCTACCAACCTTTCATTTGGATTGAGAAATGTCGAGATCCAAAGGCTGTGAAAAATGGATGTTACAAAGATGATTGTGTTACTAGACTTGATGCTAGAGGAACAATTGGTGAGATGGAGAGATACACTTGAGATTTTGCAAACCTCTTTATAACATATGAGGCATTGATACAATTGAGGTAGCAATTGGAGTGAGCTGTGCATGGACAAGGAACAAAGCATTTGGCGAATTGAATCCTAGTTTATGCAATTGGAGTGAGCTGTGCATGGACAAGGAACAAAGCATTTGGCGAATTGAATCCTAGTTTATGAAGAAACATTTGTCATTGCTAAGAGCGTGGCTCCTACCCGATGTAGAGTTGGCCAAGAAAGAGAGAATAGCTGACTATGCTTTAGGCCATGCTCAAATGCAATGTGTGCTTTTTGTAGGGGTGATTTTCTATTCCCGTGGGGATTCCATCATGGCTCTTTGTTCTTGGTATTTTTGTTGCTTTCTCCATAATGGTTCTTTGTGGGGTTGGTGGTCTTTGGTGACTTGTACATTGAACGCTTTTGTACAGAGTCCTGTGTCATCCTACATTCACTTGGCAACTCATGAGAGTACATGTAAGTTCTATGCTTCAACCACAATGAACAGGTGTAGCTCAAAGAGACATCACTTATCTGAATCCCATGGTGTTGACTTTGATGCATATCACCTGCGCTTGATTATCATTACTTATGTGTGTGCTGGCTTTGTTTTTTTGCTATTATCTATACATAGTCACAAAACACATTGTTTATTTATATACATGTTTTTAAATCCATGTCACTTCGTGAGGATAAAAACCAATTGTAGAACTCAGGATTATACTAGAGTGTGCCACAGACATCTAGTACTTGTGGCAGCCTACTCAATAACAATAGATATTTTGCAACATCGAGTAGCAAGGTACCTTGTTCGAGTCTACTGGCAACATGTAGCTCCTCCTCAATAGGAATTTATCAATCAGAGAGTTCTCTTGGCTAGCTTTGGCTAAGTCCATACCCTGAATGGTAGTTAGTACTCGAAAGGAAGTTGGTGCCACATAGGTTGGGTCTCTTTGAGACCGCCAATTGGCGAATTGCTCCTCTAAGACCATCATAATCTAGGCCCTAAGTTTTTGCCATTGTAGCACGGTTTTCAAACCAATGTTTTTCAAATCGACTTCGACCCTCTGATTGTTGCTTTAGTTGCTCTATCTCTTTGAGACTACCATTTGGCCAATCGCTCCTCTGAGACCATCTGGCCTCCAAGTTTAGCGATTGTAGCACGGTTTTCAAACCAACATTTTCCAAATTGACTTCGACCCTTTGATTATTGCTTTAGCTACTCCATCTCAAAGAGATTTGGTTGGCAAAGCACTTCGTTGAATGCCATAGTTAAGCGTAGTTTGTTGGCATCCTTGTTCGAGATGAGTTGCATGCGTTCATAGAGGAGCTTGTCATAGTGCTCATTAAGATGTTTTTGCTCTTCCTAGGATAGTAGATATGTCAAATATTCCTCAAGCTTCTCTCTAGGGAATGTGCCCATGTTTACAAGGACATAAGCACATGCAAATAATTTGAGTTTGGTCTCCAACTCAGTCAAGCACTCTGTGACACTTCTATGTTCTATGAAGGCTTGCTTGATCGCTATCTCATGTAAGGTTCTGGGAGTTTCCTAAGGCTTTAGCCTAGCTGGGGTCTCAGGCCTAGATAAGCAAGATTGATCAATGCTAGGATTGCTTTTTGTCCTTGGGATTTTCATGTTTCTCCTAAGGCTTTGCTCCTATTATGTCATCGTTCTCCTTGGATGTGACTGGTATAGTTTTGTCAACCTATCGTAACAGTGTTGTATCCACTCTTGATTGGCCAATGTAAGTTTTGCTATCGATGGATTGAGCATTGCAAGCAATCATTGATGGTAATGGTTGCTTTGACTTATCAAAAAACATAGATGTGTCTGAGGTTTCACCGATGTTAGGAGAGATGGCAATGGGTTCATTCGTGGGTGGACTCGATGCTTTATTCCTCAACTCTTCAGCACTCTTGGTCTCAATCTTCTTGGCATCTATAGCCACTTGCAATTGTCATTGTTTTCATTGTTTTCTCATCTTTTTCTTAAGAAATTGAGGTGTATCCTTTGAAGACTCAGGACCCCGAACTAGGTCAGTCATTGATGTGCTTGGTTGGGCCCCAATATTCTCTAGCTCTTCAGTTACTTCCCCTCTGTTTAGTCTCTCATCTGATTGCATTGGCAATTGCTCTTGGTTGCATTTGCTCCAGACTCTTGTCCTTACCCATTGGAACATGCCTCCATTGCTTGTTATCAGAGCGAGTGTTGTGTTTAGAGCTATTTTTCTCTTGCTCAAGAGATTCGGGTGACTCTAGTGTAGAACCAAGAGATGGTTTAGGGTTCTTGTCATGTAGGCTTGGATGAAACCAACTAAAGAAGTCAGGGTTGTATTGATGGAAAGCATAGAGATTTAGGATTGTAGGGTCTTGACTGAGGCAGAAGACATACGCGCTAACATCAAGTACCATGCTCCCTACTCCAAGCCTACTAGCCACATGTAGATCTTCTTCGAGAAGTAGTTTATCATACAAGGGATGTTTTTGGACAATTGGCAGAAAGTTGGACAAGATGGACCATTGCCAACACTCTTAATGAGGTTTGGGCAACATACATGGGATCATGTATTGATGTCCAAAGGGCTTTCCTTTGCTCAGCGAGTGTCATTAGTCGGTGGCCAATTTTGGCTACCAAACTTTGGTTGTAATACCATTTCTACACAAAGTTACCTTGTCCTTTCCCTTTTCGTTTGATTGCTTTGAGCTTTTACTTGTTTGTCACACATTGAGTAGTATAGAGTGAGGGTATTGAGCGTAATTCTCTAGCTGTGGCCTTTGGGATGTCCTTTATGACTTCCTCAACAACAATAGCTACATAGTAGGAGCAAACATGTTGTTACTCATCCCAAGTCAGGGGTTTGACTATGAGCTTTGTGTGCTCTGGTGTTGGCCTTCCAATGTCCACATGGACGTATGCACGTGTGATGCTGTCAGCTTGTGATCAAGCTTCATTAGGCAGTTCATCTTTGGTTCATTGGTCAGATGCGCCATCTCCTTGGCCAAATCTTTGAGAGATTTCTCCTCAAGCCTAGGCTTTAGGTGCTTTGGAAGTGCTAGAGGTGTCAAGGATATTGGTTGTGACATCTTTTTTGCTGATGAATTGCTAAGGACACATTCCGCAATGGGCATCATCACAACCAAAGGCTATGATTGCTGTGATTTCTAATTGGAAGTGGTAGTGGCTAGTTCATTGGACTGGCTACTGTTGGTAGACTACGATGTCAAGTCCTTAAGTAGATCAAAAGTGGTTGTGTCTTTTGTTGCCCTTTGCACATTCACTTGTGCAAATCAAGCATCAGGTTAGCTAGTCACAATGGATTGCACATGCATATCCTTAGGCTAAGAGCTAAGGGTGGTGTCATGTCCGCATCTTGGATATTTGGAAGCTCAGATGGAGATAGAGATTGGGATTGAGTACCTGCACTTGACAACTGATGTTTTGCTTCCTATGTCCATTTAGGGAAAGAGGGTGTAGGAGATTTGGGACTCCTAGGTGGACTTGGCATTGGCTTAAAGATTTGCTCATGGCTATTAGACGATTTTGCCATTTGCTTTGTTGAGCAATCGGTCTTATCATGAGGAGCATTGTGCTTGTGGTGCTCCTTATCCTCTTGGGAAGTCAAAGGCTCCTTGGGCACTAGTGGTCTTTGTGTACACTTCATGATTATGTCTAATATCTGCTTGTTAAGCACCCTAGGTTGAGGATCTACCTTTTGAACATTCATGTTTGATTTCTTGATTTCAATCGTGAGGGGCTCAACAATCACTCTAATGTTGTTAACTCGAGACTTGGATTTTTGTTTAGATTTCCTTCTATGCTTCTTCATTCTTGATATGGTATGATAGCTCACAAAGGTAGTTTAGCAGGGGGCTTTAGTACCCAAATCCATCGGTTACCTGCGTAATACCTTTGAGCACGTAGTAACGCTTTGGATATCCATCGCGGCGTTGTGCTGTTTCTCCATCGATATCTTTATCTATAAGGCTTGGGCTTCTTTTGTGGTCTTCCACAATATTTGTAAGTCCAAAGTCTATCCTTGGCATTGTCTCCTGACCTTCTTGTTTCAAGCATGGCCTCACTTATTGGTTCTCTCTGTTTAGCATGCCCTTGTATAAACTCTTTCAACAAGTCCTTGCTCTCGTGACTAGGCTTGCCTGGTATGTCAGAACGTTCCTTGTCTTTCCCTCGAGGTTCGATGACATTGTCCTTACTAAAGGTTGTGATTATCCTCACACCCAATAGCGTCGTGTATCCTCTGTGCTACATAATTGGCCTCACACTTCGTCGCCCTTTTGAAGGGTCTTCCTAGGAGGGTTTCCTTTCCACAATCAGCACTATTTGGAGGAACATGGAATATGATAGGCAAGCTTTTCGTTTCAATAGTTACAAGGATTTTGCACTTCCCTATAAATGCTTGTGGGTGTTGCCCACAAGGACTAAGAGTTGCATTAGTCAGTGTGAGCTCTGGTTGGTCTAGTAGGGTCCATGCTTCATAGGTCAAGCTATTAAAATCAACTCCTTCATCAATAAGAGCATCGACACAGTGCTCTCTTTTTGTGGTGAGTTTGACCCTAAGATAAGTAAGCGGTACTATGTCTTTATCTTTCGAGTCTTGGCTTATAAATTCAATCCTTTTGATATATGCCTTTGAGTCCCCAATTGCACAACTAGATGTGGATTCTCCATTGATGTGTTGGGTCGTCTGTGTAGTGCCGTTCATCTATCATCAGGACTCTCATGTCTAATCATCCTCACAGTTGTAGCTTGATGTTGTTGCATTCTGCTTTGACTAGATGCAATCTGAATGAGAAGGTCAGTGAGAGGTGTAGTGATTGAGGCATAGCCTTTGAAGATTCTTTACCAGCCCGTTAGCCCTAGAAAGCTTCGCACTTCCTTGACCATTGTTGGGGGTGGCCAGTCTTGTACATCTTGGACCTTGGCAGGATCTACTGAAATGCCATCTACCGATACTATGAATCCTAAATATTCAATCTACTTTTTGAAGGAGGCACATTTCTTCTTTTTAGCATATAGTTTGTGGGCCCTCATTGTTTCAAGAACTATTCGTAGCTATGGTCCATGGTCTTCTTCATTCTTGGAATATGTTAAGATATCATCAAAGAAGATGAGGACAAAGTCGTCAAGGTAGGGTCAGAAAATATCTTGCATCAACCTATTGAAGGTGGCAGGAGCATTTGTTAATCCAAATGATATCACAATAAACTCATAATGATTGTATCTTGTGTTAAAAGTAGTTTTAGGGATATCTTCTTATTTGATAATATCCTGATCTGAGATCGATCTTGAAAACACCTTTGCTCCCTAGAGTCAGTCAAGCAACTCATCTATCTTGGGAATTGGATATTTGTTTTTCACTGTCACCTGGTTTAATCCATGGTAATTCGAATGATTGTTGTGTTGATATAACTTTTTTGCCATTTGCTAACTCCACAAGCATTCTAGGTGCAAGAATAGTGTTTATGCCTAGTCTTTTTGCACATTTTGGTGATACAAAAGAGTGGGTACTTCCATAGTCGATTAAAATTTGAAAGGGTTTACCTTGATAATCTGCTAGTGTTTGAATTACTAAGAATTGGCGATTTGGACCCTTCGTATTGAGAGTGGCATGTACTCTAGCTCTTTCCATATTGGATTCCATTTTGGGTTATTTATCATTACCGATTTCCTTTAGGTTTATTCCAACAACCTTTCCCCTAGCATCTTGGCTTTGCCCGCAAAATTGACATTCGGGCACTGCCTCTTGAAATGTCATGGTTCCTTGCAATAGATGCACATTGGAGTCTCATTGCTTCTTCATGTGGGTATAAAGCTTCCCACTGCATTTGATTTGGTCTGCTTTGTCTTGTTTGATTGGTACTTTCCTTGGGCTCTTTTTGCATAACCTTGGAAGTTGCTTTTATTCTAACTGTTTCTATTCCAAATTTTTGCATTCCTTGGCCTTTGTTTGATCTCATGAACTATGGGAGCTACTCGAATTAATGCATCTTGTAAATCTGATGGTCTCATTGATTCCAGATGTGTATTCATGGGTGGATTTAGACCATTGCAAAATTTGGATACTTGCTGTAAAACATCCATTGTAAGTGCATATTTTAGAAGTGTTACGAATTTGGAGTAGTAGGATTCTAGACTTAGGCTTAATTGCTTTAGATTGAAGAACTCATTCATCTTTTGGGCTTAATATGTGGGTGGAAGATATCTCCCACATACCATGTCCTTAATTTTATCCCAAGTGATAGCTCTTTCAGACGTTTTTTGGTCCTTACACCATTGTTTCCACCAAATACGGGCATCTCCTATGAGTTTTAGTTTGGTGATCATGGCTTACTTTGATAACATAGTCCCTACAACAGTGAAATAGTCTTCCATAGATTCTATCCATGTTTCTACCTCAGTTGGAATGTCCCTCTCTTTACCATCAAACTCCCGTGGCTTGTACTACTTGAGAATATACTTCTTCTCTTGAGCTTCTGTAGTATTGAGATTTAGGGTGATGTTCAGGAAAATTATGCAATTTTATGATCAAATTTCTCTCTAATCATATTAAGAAAAAAAATGTTTACTTGCTTACTCTACCTCATTAAATTAGGAAGGAAATTACGTACTACTTGTCTTTTCGATAATGATCAGGGTTTATACTTCAAAAGAGAGTTTTAATTTTTAATCTACTATTTATGATTTATCAAGGAGATAAACAAATGGACAAAAATAATTCTTTATGTCAATAGGAGGAGAATACATTATTCAAGTAGTTCGGAAACTCATATTATTCTTCGAAAAGGTTCTTCTATCACAATCTAGGCATGGCATTGTGATACATCCATCGCATAGTAAATATTTCAAAGAAAGATCACGTAATCCATCTTTCTTGTAGTTGTGGTGACTAGAGTGTCCTACAGCCATGACTCGATCAGCCGGTATAACCCTTGTAACCTCCTCATAGATGTACCAGTTTAGTTTGACTTGTCACCCTCTAGTGAACATGTTTGAGTTTACTCTAGCCTCATAGAAGAGATAAATTTTGGCAATCTTAAGGGCTTCCATCCACCTTAACCTATTAAAATTATTATGGAGGTAAGCAAGATGGTTTGTATCAATGTAACAATACCCTCCACTTAACATCCATCATCTTTCATAATACAAGGGCGAAGGATTGTATATCTGATCTAATATTCTCATCATCTGGTTTCTGAAACTAGAGAAGTGCATTGTAGACATGAACATAACTTGAAAAATTAAGAATCGTTTCCAAGGTTCGTCTTTCTGCTAGAAATCAAGAACATATATTAACAAAAGAAGATTTTCACAACTTAAGAAAAAGATATTTATGTTGTAATTATAACTACTTTTTATTTACTTACATCGTATCTTATATCAATGTGCACTTTGATACCAACTGTAAGATGCCCACCTGAGCTTTCCTTGGTGGTACGTTTTTAGTAGCCCATCAAGAGATATCCTAGGAAGCACCATCCATGATTTTGGTGAAAACCCTCAAAGTTTGCTGACTAGGCTTGCTCGAGTCTACCCCATAGTGGAAGTTCCGGCCGTTCCCACACGACCCGAGTCTTTCTATCAATTCAATTACGAACGACTGATTAGTATTAATAGTTTGAGATTCCATTCCCTATAGGAATTTACTGACTGAAATAGACTTACGTTGTGTTGGGTTCAAAGTAAATGGGAGAAGTATGACACTTTAATCCCTTCTGCCCGAGGTTCTAAAGTGATGCAAGTCTAGCTTTCTAGTCTCTAATGGTCCATCAAGTGTGATTTTTATTCCTTCTTAAGAAAGCTCTCAGTTTATGGAGACCACCCAATCATATGGCTGGAGGGTCCATCCTCCCGCTTCCCTTGAGAGAGTAGTTTTAGTTACCTAATTACCTATCACTTTAGGTTTAACATATAATAATAGCTTCTTTGAATTATATCTTGATACAAATTCGTTACATGCCTTTAATTCATGACACAAAAACAGAGTAGAGTAATTCCTTCTTAATAGTTCCTTTCAGAAAAATGACTTTTACAATGTTTTCTGTTTGAAGTATTATTCTCTCCAAGTTCCGTTCCCCAACTAGTATTAGAACTTCTAGGACACAGTCTGGAAACTGAAGGATAGTTGGCAATTCATAGAGCCTAAGGATTTTATGACCAGAGCCCCCTAGTATCCTTACCCCCTCCTGTCTACTAGAGTTCCTTACAACAAGACCTTTCGCGTCATGATTGGTCTATACTCTTTAATGAAAAACAAAAAGTACAACCCCTTGGAGTAGGTTTTATTCATACTAGCCTTAGGGAGGCATAGCACCATTAAGAACATTGCCTTAGTTGGTGTTATGTGCTCACTGGAATACTTCCTCAGTCGCTGTGTTCTATACTCAATCATCTATCTTTTAGCCTAATGATTTTAGAAAAGATCAGTACCTAGCTTGCAATCACAAACAACTTATTCCGAATGCATTATACATAACAAGTTTATTTCCAAGACAAATCTTTTCTTTCCAAAAATTAATAACATTGAGACAAATGCCATAAGTCAAGTCTGTTGTAAAAAACTGACCAGTTAGAAGATGCATTTCAAGATTCAGCTTTTGGTTTGTCCCACAAGGTTCTTTATATATATTGAAAATTTGTATTCGTGATTATCCATCAGAGGTTTCGTGACGCCAATACAAATAAAAAATATTAAATCTTTTAGGACACACTTCCTTGTATTCACTTAGGCTCATCTTATACAGACCCAAGTTACCCCTTGGAATTTGCGGTTAAGAATTCTTTAAAGAGATTATATGCAAGAATCGAATAAAATTTTATTTTGTGAATGCAACTTTTGTTGCATGTTCATGGGATGAAGGCCTGCTAGCTGTGTTTATTTTTAGAAAAATAGTACCAGAGGATCCATGACGGGTGCTTGGTTGATGGCATTCGCAGCTTTGTTTGTAATCCATGTATTCACCCTTCCGTTTGTGGTAATTTTGTTTGCAGTGTTATTGGTAGCTCCTGCTTCCCCGACCTTCGTAACTTTCTTCTTTGGGGCCATGGTCTTTAATTGCGAGATTGCAAAGGAGGATTTTGGCGAAGGAGCTTGGGGGTAATTAGATTGACGAACGGGGGGAAAGTGATAACCAAGAATTTAGAAAAATCGAGAAGAGTCTTAATCCCACAGAGAAATAGGATAGAAGGGTTGGAGGATTTGAATACAAGAGCTTACGAAGTATCCTTCTTGTCTTCGTAACAAGAAATTCCCAAGCTCACGCTTCTTGCTCCACTCCCTCTTGCTCTATACTCTTAAGAAGGGCCAATCCCCTCTTGCTTGGACTATCCTCAATGGTTCCCCACGCCTCGTATTTATAGCTAAATTGAAGAAGAAGGGTTGTGGCTAAGAAGAAGAGCTCTTTATGGAAGGGATCTTGGTAAAATAAGCAATATGAAGCTTTCAAGATGCAATCTGATGCTAGCTATTTGATCTTTGAGGTCCAAAGAGGCTACCAAAGATGCCATGACCGATTCGCTTGGCTCTCGGATGAACTTGCTTTGATCCAAGTCTCTCGTCAAAGTGAGAAGAGGGGGAGATTGTTGGAGTTAACTGCTGAATTACTAGATGTGAACTTAAGCTTTTTGGTTCAGAATCAAAGATGCCAAAATTGGGAAGATAGTGCACATTTTTTCCATTTAAAAAGGGGGGTTGGGGGAGGGGGGAGGGATGTGGCTTGTTCATCATCATCTCCCTCTCAATCTTGTTCTTTTTTATAAATCATTAAGCTTTGAAGCGTAAAGTTTTTGTAACTTACCTTATTTGCCAAGTTTTAAACGTGTTTGGTCAACTTCGACTTATGTCTCACAACTCTCATTCACACAGTAACTTCCATGATAGATTGCTATAGTCCTTGTTAATCTGGGAAAATGTCGGTACGATTCTCAAGTCATTTTGCTCGAGTTCTTCTCTATTTAATGATTTAGAGTTCTTCAAGTTCATTTTTGTGAGAAGTCAGGAAGATTTTAGGATATCACAATGCCTTATGTATTCACATGCTATCTTTGAGCTTGGTTGCTCGATTGACATCAATCTTTCTACCAATGGGAGCTTCATGCTATCTCTGGATATTGCAAAGCTTGTGGTTTATGTAGTTGAGCTTCTTGAGTAGATGAGACTAGGATCTCTTACATATCTATGCTCTTAATAGATACTTGTCTGCATTGGATGCTTTTGGGCTGATTTGATCCTTGAGCATACACCGACCTTTGTCAAGTCCTATCAGGTATCTTGGCTTACTCTCTGAGTTCTTTATGCCAGGGCTTGTATCCTTCTACTGACATCAATTGCTCTAACACATTTGGGTGTTTCGCTTATGGTTCTTGGCTATAGGTCACCTTGTAGTGGTATTGACTTACAGGTTGCAGAGGTGATATGGACAGGAAAGCCTCCCTCATATGCTCATTTACATGTCTTTGAATGTCAGGCCTTCTACCATGTGCCCAAGGACAAACGCAATAAGCTAGATCCTAAAAGTATGAAATGCATTTTCCTTGGCTATGGAGATGCAGGTGAGATGGGATATCATCTTTCGGATCCCCATGCACAAAAAGTGATCCGCAACCATGATGTTGTATTCCATGAGGACAAAATTCATATGCAATCTGAGAGAGTTATTAAGATACGCATGGTTATCTTTCAAGAGGATCCCCTTGCTCCTGCACAACCAACTAGACAACCTACACCAGTAGTAGCTGATCCTCATGGCCACGATGTTAGATAGGATGTTGGACGACAAGTAGCACAGCCTACATTGAGGTGTATTCTACTAGAGATAGATGGCCTTCTAACCATTATGAGCCCTCTATAAATTATGTCTTGGTTAATAGATGTAGGAGAGCCTCTTACCTGGGTGACAGATGAGGCTATGTGTAAGGGTGATAGTCACTCCTGGGAGAGGGATATGCAGTCTAAAATTGACTCGTTACATAAGAATCATATGTGGGATTTGGTTTCCTTGCCTAGTGGCAAGTGGGCTTTGCCTTGTAAGTAGGTGTACAAGTTGAAAAGTACCCTTAGATACCCTAGGCTAGCATACAAGGCCAGATTGGTAGAAAAGGGTTTAAAACAATAGCATGGTGTTGACTTGATGAGGTCTTCTCTCATGTGGTTAAGATGACCACCCTATGCTTAGTCTTGGCATTGGTGGCTGCACAGCTTGACTTGGACTTGTATCAATAGGATGTCAAGATGGCTTTCTTACATGGGGATTTGCATGATGAGATATACGTGGAGCAACCTAAGGGCTTTGTAGAGCCTGGCAGGGAACACCTAGTGTGTAGATTGAGGAAGAGCCTTTATGGCTTGAACCAAGCACCTAGGGAATGGTACCAAAAATTTGATGCATTCGTGTAGTTAGAGGGCTACAGCCGTAGTGATATGGATCCATGCTTATACACAAAAAAAGCCCTTAATGGTTCATTATTGATTTTGGTACTTGATGTGGATGACATGCTTTAGCAAGGAAAGATCATGATGAGCTAGATGCTCTTAAGGCTCGGCTCAAGAGAAGAGCTTTGAATGAAAGATCTGGGATAGGCCTCTCATATACTTGATATGCGCATTACGTGTGACAGGTCTCATGGACTACTCTATCTGTCACAGAAGGAGCATATCCATAAAGTCCTTGAGCTCTTCCGTATGCAAGATGTGAAGCATATTGGTTGTCCATTTCCTTCTCATGTGAAGGTATCATAAGTTGATTGTCCATAGAGGCATATGAGCAGAGGGCCAAGATGGCCAAGATTCCATATGCATCCGTATTGGATAGTCTTACGTATGCCATGATAGCCACACATCTAGATATTGCATTTGCAGTTGGTGTTGTGGCATGTTATATGGCTACACCTAACAAGAGGCATTGGGATGCCGTGAAGGGTATCATGATGTACCTGAAGGGCATTGCTGATACGTGCATATATTATGGCAGCCAAGATATAGGAGTCATGGGATACACTAACTCTGATTATGCAGGACATGTAGATAGTAGGAAGTCCACTTCTGGCTATGTCTTCACTTTTGCTCGAGGTGTTGTTTCATGGATGTTCAGTGTCGTGCAAAAATGTATGACCCTTTCAACTACAGAGGCCGAGTATATTGCAACCACTGAGGCTTGCAAAACAAGGCCATTTGGTTGGGTTGTTTGGTTGCTGACCTTGGTATCGTAGATGCTATCCCTACACTATATTTAGATTCTATGAGTGCTATCCAATTAGCCAAGAATCCGGTCTTCCATGCAAAGATGAAACACATTGAGGTGAGGTATCATTTTATTCATGAGGTCATTGAGGACAAGTCTATTGACAATCTTGTCAGGATCTCGAAACTGACCAGAATCCAACAAACTGGCTTATGAAAAGCCTTTCTACATAGCGCTTTGCCTTCCGTAGGAGGTTGATGGATGTTGGGTGAGATGACATCTTTTCTCATCTTGTTGTATTTATGTATATGCTGTATTATCTTTTCTCTTTTTCTTTTCATTCTTCACTGAGACAAAATTTCCTTTAAGTGGGAGGTTGTTGGGGGTAAAGGCACCTCTACCTAGCTGCCCATGTATTAGTACACTGATGATACTAGCGCCTGCACACTACAATCAATGGGTGCTCATAACTGTCACTTCTTTATTCTTTCAATGACATTTGAATAAAGGGAAGGCTGATCACACATTGTGACTGTTGGAGTTCCCACATTGTGTGTGTCTCTCTCTCATTCTTTTTCTCCTTCCACCATAGCTCTTTCTCCCACTCGTGCTTCCACTTCAGGGCTCCCCTCCCTTCATATTTCATGGGCAGTAAGGCCCCAATGATCTTTATGATAAGATCCTTCTCACTAAGTACAATGGGTAGTCCCCATCCCCATCAGATCTAGAAAAATGGACTTCCAAATTAGAGTCCTATTTCAATATCTACCGTTACATGGATGATAAAAAAATTATATCTACATCTCTCCACTTAGAAGGGTTTGCCGCACATGGTGGTGCTATATCAATTGAGAGAATCATCAATTTATTGATTGGGAAGACTTTAAAATACACACGATTCAAGTATTTGTGTTATGTTGGGGGTAAAGGCGCCTCCGCCGTGCCGCCCCGTGTATTACTACACTGACAGTACCCGCCACTGCACACTGCAGGTGGCGGGCGCCCGTCACGTCACTTTATTCTTTATTCTTTTAGTGACAGTTTGAATAAAAGAAGGCCCGGTCACACATTGTGACTGTTGGAGTTCCCATTTCTTGTCTCTCTCTTTCTTGCTCTTGCTCTCCCGCCATAGCTCGCGTGCAAACTTCGATCCTTCTCACCTTTCAACTGGTATCAGAGCTTGGCATTCTCTTGCTCGAGCTCAACTCGGTGCTTCCCGACCTTCGCATCGACTCGCTTCACGCATTGGGTCTCCATCCCGGCAGCCATAGCCGACCTCTTGAGCTCCCGACTCTCCCCGGCTTCCCGAGCTCCATCCTGGCCTTCTTGAGCTTCATCAGGGCCTTGCCCTTGAGGTATTGCTTCAGCATTTGCAGGCATTTGAGTGTATTCTCAGATTGAAATAGGGCAGGAACAAAGGGCAGCCACTCTTCTTGAGCTCCATAGCTCATATCTTCCCTCCCCTTTGCATTGGGCCTTCATGGCTTGGTATGTGCCTACCTTGGGCCATCATTGAGCCCCCCATTACCCCCTTTTCAGCCCATGTGGAGCAACAGCAAGTTCAACACCAACAGGGCAGATTGCATCATTTTTTCCAGGCTGTGAGCACTCATCTACTTCAGCTCCACACTTGGCCATTGCTTCTTGCTCTCTACCTTGATCAAGAGGGCTATAGACTTCATGTTTGATGTCATTCAAGCTTTGGGTATTGGTCTTGATCTTTTGGGGCTGATTTCTTCAGATTTGGGACTGTCATAAACTGTCATAACAGGCTAAAAACAGGGCAGCACCATTGGCATTAGCATTTGTTGCTTATACTCCATTCCGGTTGTGCTATTTGATGCCCGTATGCGGTCTACATGATGCCTAGTGCCTTGGGAATGTATGCACATGATTATGCCATGATTTTGGCTTGAAATATTGGCTGATTTGGGACTATTATTTACTGTTATACAGTGCTGGAAACAGGGCGGCCACACTTGGCATTGGCATTTAATGCTTATACTCTACTCCGGTTACCTTGTTTGATGCCCGTATGCGGTCTACTTCCTACCCGGATGTATTGGGGATGTATGCATTTGGTTTGACCATGATTTTGGCTTGAATTTGGGGCTGAAATCTACTGTTTAGAACAGTAAATACATGCTGGAATAACAGTGGGCTGAAGGTACTTTACATGCTTTGGCACTTACCTACCGATACCGGATGTATGCTTTGAGCTTTGGCATGATATCTCTGACATTTGGGGACGACTTGGAGCATATGTATGAGATTATGGGATGCTTTTGAGCTTTGCATTAGCTCCGTCTTCACTGGCATTTGGACCGACTCGGCATGCTCGTGGACCGCCTATGCCTCATGTCTCTGCTTGACAGTTAGGCTTTTGCATTACATGCTTTGGTTCGTGACATATGCTATTTGGTTCGTGTATGCCATACCGACATTTGGAGCTTGGATTTGGATGTATTTGAGCATTCCCGGCTTACTTGATCACTGATCTTGGTTGCTATTTGGATGTCATTGAGTTGACCGAGAGCTTATTTGGGCTTATGTATTGCTTCATGGTTAATACGACCGGTGCTTCATGTATGTCATGCTCTCTCGGATGCGCTTGATGCATTGACAGGGTCACTTATCACTGGTGCTTTCTCTTGGGTTGTTTGAGCTTCTGAGCTCGCTTTGTATGCCTTTTGTGCCAGTGGGAGCATTTTACATGCTTTCTTGACCTTTGACAGTTGCATGCTATTGGAGCACTTACATGTATTTGAAGCAGTTTATGTCTTGAGCAGCTACATACACATTGAGACTTTGGGATCATACTCCGATCTTTATGGATATGCATTGATGTACTCTTGGTTCACAGGATGCTTATGAGCTGAGTCTCATATTTGGATCTTTCTCTTTGAGCAGATACCTATTTGTGTCAGGTTTTGGCAGTTACAGGAACACTTTGCCTAGAGTGTCTGGGGGTGTGCCTTTCACTGGCACATGTTATTTTGACATGCTTGGTGTTGAGCTCATGTTCTTTTCACTGTCATTGGCCTTGCTTATGTCCGTTTCATGCCGGCTTTGGACCTAGCATTGTTTGCTTGACATTGGATCCTATTTTGGGACAGTTTGCTCTCTAGACTGCATACCTGCAATTTATTACAGCAATCAGTTATTGGTGGACTGAGGTGTACTTTTCATGCTGAAATATCCTGATTTGGTGTACCGCACCTAGTACTAAGTGGGCAGCAACTTTTGGCACACTTTGCTCACCCTTTGGACCCCGTTTTGGTCATTTTTGGGCAGTTTCTGCAGTAAAACAGCAAGCAGTTTTGGACTGTTTGGGCATTTCCAGCCTGCATAATGGCGTCATCTTCGCATGATAGTGCCATCTTTAACATTACAAAGTTGGATGGTACCAACTACTCTTACTGGAAGAGTCAAATATGGCAGGTTTTGGTGCAGAAATCTCAGATTAAGCCACTTCGGTTGAGTGGGGAGCAGCCTGAAACTATGGACATTGACGACTGGCTTGAACTTGATGAGCTATGCAAGTCCACGATTGTATTGTCTCTCACTGAACAGGTACATTATAATGTATTTGAGGAAGCACAGAGTGCATGGGATCTATGGAATAAGATCAAGAATCTTTATGATAAGAAAAGTCCGGCGAGTCAGATGTACTGGTTGAAGCAGCTTATGGATCTGCGCATGAAGGATAATGCGACTATGTCTGCTCACTTGAGCCAGTTCCATGCTATACTGAAGAACCTGACTTCGCAGGATATCACCTTTGGAGAGGAAGTAACTCCTCTTTTCTTGCTTGGAACTCTGAATGAGTCATGGGATGTATTCCGCACTGCTCTTTGTGCCTCTAGTGCTACTCTAAAATTGGCAGATGTTGAGAGTGCTCTTCTTCAGGAAGAGGTGAATCGCAAAAACTTGGATGCCTCTCGTGGTAGTCATGCTTTGACAGTTAGAGGCAGGAATGATAGGTATGACCGTGGTAATGGCCGAGGCCGTGACTCGCAGAAGGGTCGGTCTAAATCTCGTGGTGGCAAGTCGCGTAGTAAGTCGCGTGGACGCAATGCAAATGTCACTTGTCATCATTGTGGGAAAAAGGGCCATATTAGACCACAGTGTCATGAGTTGCGCAATGAGAAGCGCAAGGATAAGGGGAAAGATAAAGTGCAGGAGAAGTCCTCTGATCGCAGCATAGTACCTGCGAAGTCCAACGTCAAGATTGAGGAAATTAATGTCACGCAGACTGAAGAGTCCGATGGTGGTGATGAGTTTATACTTGCAGCTAGTTCTTCTGATGCTTCACACTTGACTGAGACACCTAGTATGTATGCACAGTGCTGGTTATTGGATTCAGGTGCGTCCTTCCATGTGACGCCTTACCGTGAGTGGTTTCACTCTTACCGTACTGTATCTGGATCAGTCAAACTTGGAGATGACAGGTCTCTTGATATTATGGGCTGTGGAGATATTCAGCTGCAGTTTTCCACTGGCAGTTCCTTTTTGCTCAGGGATGTACGTCATGTACCTGCGCTTACGCGTAGTCTTATGTCTGCAGGACAGTTGGATGATGCAGGATTTCATGTCTGTTTTGGGGATTCTACCTGGAAGATTACCAAAGGCAGACTTGTGCTTGCTAGAGGCGCCAAGGCTGGCAGCCTCTATCCTCTTGTTGTATCTGGGTCTTCTGTAGACCATGTTTTGGCAGTGGGCTCTATCCCACATGTATCACTTTGGCATGCCCGTTTGGGGCATATGTCTTTGAAAGGAATGAAAATGTTATCTGGTTTGCAGTATCTTCCGCCTTTGGATTATGCATGTTTTGACTCGTGTGATCATTGTCTTTACGGTAAGCAGAATAGGTCTACGCATAAGAAATTGGGTAGGCCACGCATGAGTGAGCCCTTGGCATTGCTGCATTCCGATGTTTGTGGGCCTATGCCTTGCATGTCTATGGGTGGCGTGAAGTACTTCGTTACCTTCATTGATGATTTTTCTAGGAAAGTGTGGGCTTATCCCATAAAGCAGAAGTCCGATGTCTTGGCAATTTTTCAGAGATGGCTTGCTCTTGTTGAGAACCAGACTGGGTATAGGCTGAAATGCCTTAGGACAGATAATGGGGGAGAATATGTCTCGCATGCTTTTGAGCAGTTTTGTGATGACAGGGGTATTAAGCGTCAGTTGACCGCCCCTTACACCCCACCCCAGAATGGTTTGGCTGAGCGCATGAACAGGACTATTCAGGAGCGTGTGCACTCTATGCTTAGCCATGCAGGCCTACCCCCGAGTTTTTGGGCTGAGGCAGTTAGTACGTCAGTGCATGTCATAAACCGATCGCCTTCCAGTGGATTGGATTTCCAGGTTGCAGAGGAAGTTTGGGCTGGTAAGCCACCCTCTTATGCGCATCTCCGTGTCTTTGGATGTGAGGCATTCTGCCATGTGCCCAAGGACAAGAGGAGTAAATTGGATCCAAAGAGCATTAAATGCATATTCCTTGGCTATGGTGAGTCAGGAGAGATGGGCTATCGCCTATGGGATCCGCAGGCGCGGAAAATAGTACGCAACCATGATGTCGTCTTCCATGAAGACAAGATGCACAGGCAGCCTGAGAAGGTGGTTGAGATCCGCAGAGTGATCTTTCAGGAGGAGCCTAAAGCTCCAGCACAGCCAGTAGTACAGCCTGCAGCAGTTCCTCCACAGGGCCAGGATGTTGGACATGTAGTTAGACAGGCAGCAGAGCCTGCGGTGAGACGGTCTGCTAGAGATAGACGTCCACCTGACAGATTTCAGCCCTCTATGCATTATGTTTTGGTTACAGATGCAGGAGAGCCTTTCACTTATGATGAGGCTATGCGCAGGGGTGACAGTCACTCCTGGGAGAGGGCTATGCAGTCTGAGATAGACTCCCTGCATAAGAATGAGACTTGGGATTTGGTTGCCTTGCCTAAGGGCAAGAAGGCTTTGCCATGCAAGTGGGTGTACAAGCTGAAAAGTACCCCTGGACACCCCAAGCCGGCATACAAGGCTAGATTGGTAGCAAAGGGTTTTAAGCAGGAACATGGTGTGGACTTTGATGAGGTCTTCTCTCCTGTGGTTAAGATGACCACCCTGCGCTTAGTCTTGGCTTTGGTTGCACAGCTTGACTTAGATCTATATCAGATGGATGTCAAGACGACTTTTCTACATGGGGACTTGCATGATGAGATCTATATGGATCAGCCTAAGGGCTTTGCAGAACCTGGCAGGGAGCACCTAGTGTGCAAGTTGAAGAAGAGCTTGTATGGCTTGAAGCAGGCACCTAGGGAATGGTATCATAAGTTTGATGCCTTTATGCAATCACAGGGCTACAGCAGGAGTGCTATGGATCCGTGTCTTTACACGAAGAAAGCCCGTGATGGCAGTTTGCTTATCTTGGTACTCTATGTTGATGATATGCTGATAGTAGGGAAAGATCATGATGAGCTAGATGCTCTTAAATCTTAGCTAAAGAAGAGCTTTGAGATGAAGGATTTGGGACAGGCCTCACATATACTTGGGATGCGCATTAAGCGCGATAGGCATCAGGGACTTTTGTATCTCTCACAGCGGGAGTACATTCATAAAGTCCTTGAGCGCTTCCGCATGCAGGACGTAAAGCCTATTGGCTGTCCATTACCTTCTTATGTGAAGGTATCACAGGCCGATTGTCCGCAGACAGATGAGCAGAGGGCCGAGATGGCCAAGATCCCTTATGCATCAGCCGTGGGCAGTTTGATGTATGCCATGATAGCCACTCGTCCAGATATTGCACATGCAGTTGGTGTTGTGACACGCTATATGGCTACACCTGGCAGCAGACATTGGGATGCCGTGAAGGGTATCATGAGGTACCTGAAGGGCACATCAGATATGTGTATTTGCTATGGTAGCCAGGATACAGGGGTCGTGGGGTACACTGACTCCGATTATGCAGGACATGCAGATAGTAGGAAGTCCACTTCTGGCTATGTATTCACCTATGCTGGAGGGGCTATCTCTTGGATGTCCAGGGTTCAGAAGTGTATGGCTTTGTTTACCACTGAGGCCGAGTATGTTGCAGCCACTGAGGCTTGCAAGGAGGCCATATGGTTAGGCCGTCTAGTTGCTGACCTTGGGATTGATGCTACACCTACACTGCATTCGGATTCTATGAGTGCCATTCAGTTGGCTAAGAATCCGGTCTTCCATGCGAAGACGAAACACATTGAGGTGAGGTATCACTTCATACGTGGTGTCGTGGAGGACAGGTCTGTTGACCTTGTCAAGATCTCCACTGACGAGAATCCTGCAGATTTGCTCACGAAGAGCCTCACTACTGAGCGCTTTGCCTTCCTCAGGAGGTTGATGGGCGTTGGATGAGATGTCACCTTTCCTCACCTATGTACATTTGTACTGTCTTTTCTTTTTCTTTTCTCTCTCACTAGGGCAGATTCGCCTTTAAGTGGGAGGTTGTTGGGGGTAAAGGCGCCTCCGCCGTGCCGCCCCGTGTATTACTACACTGACAGTACCCGCCACTGCACACTGCAGGTGGCGGGCGCCCGTCACGTCACTTTATTCTTTATTCTTTTAGTGACAGTTTGAATAAAGGAAGGCCCGGTCACACATTGTGACTGTTGGAGTTCCCATTTCTTGTCTCTCTCTTTCTTGCTCTTGCTCTCCCGCCATAGCTCGCGTGCAAGCTTCGATCCTTCTCACCTTTCATGTTAACCGTAGCACAAAAAAGAGCGGAAAAGTGCAAGTCCAGACCTAAAAGAGGTGGCCCAGAAGAAAATCAGACACAACGAAAGAAAGAGGAAGGGAAACGGCCGAAAAGTGCAAAGGTGGCCTCAAAAGCTAAGGCAAAGGCAAAAGCACATTTTTAAATGCAAGACACCTCCAAAACTTTTTGTAAAAGACTGCTAGGCTCCCTCCTATACAAATTGTAAAAGTAGATGGGAGGTAGGAAGGAAGCTAGGAAGATAGGAGGACAATGGGAAAGAGGGCCTAGGCCATGACCGACCATGTAAAAAAGGGGATGACCACCCAAAAGGGATTTAGGGTTTTGTATATTAAGTCAAAAAGTGAATGAGGAGCTCATTCTTTGGTGTGTGGCAAAGTGGACTCGTCTTCTTCTCTTCTTCTCTTCTCTTCTTGCTTGCTTGTGTGTGCTTGAGAGAGGGAGTGTGAGAGTGTGAGGGAGTGAGTGTGTGAGGGTGAGGGATCTTGGAGATGAAGCTTTGCATCATCTCCTCTCTTATTCTCTTCTCTTCTCTTCTCTTGTCTCGTGTGCGGCTATGGAAGATGGAGCTTGGAGGTGGAGGCTTGAGGATGCTTGAGCTTGCATCTCGAATCATGGAGCTACCAGTGTGCTTGAGGGAGGAGGCAACTCATTTAGGCATCAAGCTAAGCTCAATACATCCTGGTAGGATCAAAGGTGTGTTAGCTAGGTGAAAGATAGCCATAGGTGTTTGCTTGAAACGCTTGAATAATAAGTGGTCCATGCATCTTGGCGGTTGAGTGTGAGCCCACCTTTACATTTTGGTTCCGTTGCCGAGACCAACGGATTCAAGCTTGAGCACTTGCGCACCTCAAATCGACCGACAAAGTAAGGGTTTCATCCCCTTGAACGGAAGCTTGAGATAGATAGGAGATTTTGGGTTTTAAATCTTTGCAACAAGTAAGTATTTTGGTTTTTTTATGATTAGGCAAGTAGGAGGAATCATTCTAGTATTTGCTTTTGATTTTTGTTGCATTTAGAGTAGGTTAGGACCAAGAAATCAAAGGAAAAAACTTTAGGATTTCTGCTGTGAAACAAGCCCAAATAGAGCACAAACAGGGAGAAAAATGGGAAAAACGAGTGCTTAGAGGTGTTAAAATTGCACAAGGAGTGATTGGGTAGATTGAGGTTGGGTCCAACAACATTAAGACCCTAGGAAGCAAAGGAATGCCTCATTTTCAGTTTTTGTAGTAGAGAGAGAGAGAGAGAGAGAGAGAGAGAGAGAGAGAGAGAGAGAGAGAGAGAGAGAGAGAGAGAGAGAGAGAGAGAGAGAGAGAGAGAGAGAGAGAGAGAGAGAGAGAGAGAGAGAGAGAGAGAGAGAGAGCTTGTGAGAGACTTGGTGCTTCCAGTGAATCGATCAGCAGGCCACAGGAGTTTCTTGCTTGGATCAGGTGTGTAGAGACCTTTTTGTGTATCTACCCTTGGACTTTGAAGAATCTTGGTTGTAGATGTGGCAAAAAATCGTTGGTGTGAAGTGATTTTTGTTGCTGTTGTTTACGTGCTGGCGGAATCAAACATGATCGGATGCTCGGGCACCCTATACCCATCCGATTTTGAGAATCAGATGGCCAAGACCAACTTGACTAGTTTGATCGGACTCTATAAAATCGGACTTGGACACTCGGACACACTTGTCAGAGAGAGAACTAGGGAGAGAGAAAGAGGAGAGAGAAAGACTGCAGAGGAGAGAGAAATACTGCAGGAAGAGAGAGAAATAGAGTGACGAGGAGAGAGAAATACTAGAATTGGAGAGAGAAAGACAGGAAAGATGTAGAAGCCATGGAAGCTTGAAGCAAGAAGGGAGAGAAAGATTGTAAATGTATTGATATGTCAAAAGATGTGAAAAATTACAACTTCTCTCCTTATATACCAGTGTCAATGTGTCATGGCATATTATTAGTATTCTAAGTATTCCCAGCTTCTTACAATCCATCCCTTCCCAAAAGTTTTTGTCCCCAAAACAAAACTAGAAAGAGCTAAAGAAAAGATGGATAGAACAGAGTACTACTCTGTTTTACAGCTTTACAAATAGGGAATGAGTGAAGAATTTATCATTACAAGGGCTGAATTTGAAGTACGGAAAGTGGACCCTGCTATATACATGATTTGAAGAACTTTAGAAGCCATTGGAGCCATAGAATCTTCAACAAATAGTTCCAGAAGAAAGTAGACAGCTTGCTGGAATAACAGTCCCTGCTGGACCAAATCAGCCATAACTTTTGATAGAAGTGTCCAAATGAGGTGTACCACATATCAAAACGAAGCTCTTGAAGAGTACTTTAAGCTCATGTGGATAGCTCAATTCTGAAAATGAAGTACGACAAAAACTGTTCTAAAACAGCGTGCTGTCCTGAACCAGTCTGCACCAATACTAGCTCCATAAGCAATAGGCTTCAGCCACCAATGTATCCTTCAAGTATGGATACTCATCCAATATTGAATCAGGTCTCCAAGAAGCCTCTTCAGAGGGTAAACCTCTCCATTTAATCAAATATTCCACAATAGAACGTGATCGAAGCTTCTTTTCACGCTGACCTATAACAGCCTCTGGGATGTACTGAACAATACCATCTTCATCAATAGGTGGCAGCTCATCAACTAAATCCACTAGATCACCATAATAGGGCTTGAGCTGACTAACATGGAAGACGTTATGAATCTTTGTAGAAGAGGGAAGCTCTAGTCTGTATGCCAAATCTCCAATCCGCTTAAGGATCCTGTAAGGGCCATAGAATCTGTGGGCAAGCTTATTACTGGATCCATCTTTCAATGTAGAATACTTGGATTTGGGCACCTTCAACAAAATCAGCTCTGCTTCCTGGAACTCTAAAGGCCTCCTCTTCTCATCAGCATACATCTCATCTGATCTTGAGCCTTCCTTAGATTCACCTTGCATTGCTGAAGAAGGGTCTGCATTCTATCCAACTCTTCCTTCCCATGAGGGTTGATCTTTTCGTTAAAAATGACTGTGGGTAGGGGCACCTTGTAACCATACAAAGCCTCAAAGGGTGAAACTCCTATGCTCGCATGAGTGGAATTATTATAAGCAAACTCAGCCAGGTGTAACCAAGAATCCCATGAGGTTTGGACATCATAACAAAAATGGCGAAGATAAGTCTCCAACCATTTATTAACTCTCTCTGTCTGTCCATCAGTTTGGGGATGATAAGCCGTAGATGGAGCCAACTTGGTACCCATAGATGTAAATACCGCTTGCCAAAAATTACTCATAAACTTTGAGTCCCTATCATGGACAATCACCTGCGGTAATCCATGCAATCTGAAAATATGCTCCATAAACTGGTTGGCCACCTGAGAAGCAGTAAACTGAATTTTTGTTGGGATAAAATGAGCTGCTTTGGTGAGTCTGTCAACCACCACATAAATACTATTCCACCCCTTCTTGGTAGTAGGTAAGCCAGTGATAAAGTCCATAGTAATATGAGTCCATTTACCCGTAGGAATAGGCAATGGCTGCAAGAAACCCCCTGGCTTATGGGTGCTATCCTTATTTTGCTGACAAGGCATACACTTCATAACGAAGTCCTTGACATCTTTCCACAGTCCTTTCCAATAAAAGCTCTTGCTGATCCTGTCATAAGTCTTGAAAACTCCCAAGTGTCCAGCTAAAGGCGAAGAATGCATCTCCTCCATAATTTTTCGCTTGAAAGAAGAAGTAGAGGGAATAACAATCTTGCCCTTCCACCAAATAAGACCATTTTTAAGCTGGTAGTGCGAGTTTTCTTCCATGAGACCTTGCTGTAATTTCTGAAAGATTTGGCTGAATTCCTCATCTAAGAGATATGCCTCTTGTAGCTCTTCAATCCAATCACTATGTAATTCCGTCATGGCTGATACTTTGCAGGCCCACATACGAGAGAGAGAATCAGCCACTATGTTATCTTTGCCCCTTGTATGAGTGATGTCAAAGTCATAATTTTGTAATGTTGCTACCCAACGTCGTTGCTTTGGAGTAAGATTTGACTGAGTAAGGAAATACTTGAGTACGCGATGATCACTATGCACTCTGAATCGGCTGCCATATAAGTAATGGTGCCATTTCTTGATTGCATGCAGAATAGCCAACATTTCCTGATCATAAACATTCATGGCCATCTCCTTATCAGTAAGCTTACGGCTTTTAAATGCAATTACTCCATGATCCTGAAGCAAAACAGCCCCAATGCCACGGCCACTAGCATCACATTGTATAGTAAACTCTTTAGAGAAATCCAGGCATACAAGAATAGGAGCGGAGGTAAGTAATTCCTTTAACTGGTTGAAGCTGCTATCTGCAAGAGAATCCCAAAAGAAAGCCTCTTTCTTCAACCTGTCAGTTAAAGGGGCTGCAATTGCCGCATAATGCTTTATAAATCTGCGATAGAATGAAGATAGACCAAGAAATCCTCTAAGAGAGGTAGTAGTAGTAGGCATTGGCCAATCTTTTATGCATTGCACCTTCTTGGGATCAGCCTGTATTTCTTTTTCACTGACTATATGCCCCAAGTATTCCACTTCAGTCTGCATGAAAGAACACTTCTTCTCCTTAGCAAAAAGCCTATGATGTCTCAACACATCAAAAACCTTCCTCATATGCGACAAATGATCCTAAAAAGTCTTGCTATAGATCAAAATGTCGTCGAAGAATACCAAGACAAACTGAAAGAGGAAAGGTTGTAGAATCTTATTCATCAGGCTTTGAAAGGTAGCTGGAGCGTTTGTAAGGCCGAATGGCATCACCAAGAAATGATAAAGCCCACGATCAGTCCTAAAAGCAGTCTTGACCTCATCACCCTCTCTCATGCGAATCTGATGATACCCTGATCTCAAATCAATCTTCGTGAAGAATCGAGCCCCCTTAAGCTCATCAAGCAAATCATCTATCCTGGGTATAGGATACCTATTCTTCACTGTTATCTTGTTAAGATCCCTGTAGTCAATGCACATTCTGAAAGATCCATCTTTCTTTTTGACTAACAGGACTGGGGATGCATACGGTGAAGAACTTGGTTCAATGAATCCCATTTCAAGAAGCTCTTTGATTTGCTTGGCTACTTCCTCTCGTTCACATTTTGATAGTCTGTAAGGTGGCTTATTGATCGTCTTTGAGTTGGGTTCCAAATCAATGGGGTGATCCACCGCTCTCTTAGGAGGCAATGAAGTAGGTACTTCAAACAGATCTCTGTACTCCTCAAGAAGAGCTGTCAAGGCTGGATGGTTTGCTGAATTATTGGGCTGATCCTGTGTTTCTTTGTTCAAATGCAATACAAATATCTGTGAACGCTTCTTGTACTCTTTCTTGAGTTGTTGAATGGTGATAAGCTGAAAATCAGATTTATTAGGGATCCCCTGTAAACGGATGAGCTGTCCATTGGAGAAAAACTCCATATATAACTGTGAGAAATCCATAGTAATCCTGCCTAAGGTCATCAACCAGTCACAACCAAGTACAATATCTATGGGCCCCATTTCCAAAGTGATCAGGTTTACTTTGACTTCAAAATTTTCAGCCATCTGCAAAGAAACCCGTGGACAAATCTGTGTGCTGATTTCCTCTTCATCATTAGCCACTTGTACTCTAATGGGCTGCTGTAAGTCGGTGGGAACACAATTCAACTTGTACAAAATGGATTTATTGACAAAACTGTGAGTACTGCCACTATCTATCATGATGAACACTGGCTTTCCACATATGCTTCCCTTCATACGAAGTGTATTAGGGTTCTTAGATCCCGTCCAAGCATCCATAGAGATAGAACAATTAGTGGCAGCAGGCAACTCATTACAAAATCCACCAGGATCAAATGGGATATCACCGCCTGGATCAAAAGGAAAAGAGTCAGATGGATCATAGAAGTACTCCTGTCCACCATCATCCTCGAAATCTTCATTTTCAGCATTAATTGGGACTGCATTAACTTCATCTATGTCATTTTCAAGGTCCTCAAGAACTAGCATACTCTGAATTTTTGGCTTGGCATTTTTGTATACACACTTTGAAGCATGGTCAGGAGTATACTTTTCTCCACACTTGAAGCATAAGCCTTTGTCCTTTCTTTCCTTATAAAGATCCATGGGAATATTTCTGGAATTTGTATTGGCTGAAATAGACTTAGGCTTATTGTCACCTTGCTTAAATTCAACCTTTGGACTGTTTGCTGTCCTGAAATTGCCTTGAAGCCTAGAAGCATTAAATGGGGAATAAGTTGGTATCCGTAAGCTCCCACTAGGCATATGATTGCTGCCATAATTGTTACCAACTTGCCCTTGCTTTAAAACAGTCCTTGGCTGTCCATAACTTGGCTAAAATGAAGACTCTTTCCTATACTTCCTTCCAAAGCGCTCTGCAAGCTCAATAGCCTTGAAAAGTGAAGTAGGATTTTGCGCCATAACATCAGCTGACAAGGATGGTTCTAAGCCATACATGAACTTGTGTAATTTGGCCTCATCACTGATGTTTTCCACATACATGGTCAAGTTGAGAAATTGGTTTGTATAATCTCTTACACTTAGGCTCCTTTGTTCCAAGTTATACCATCTTCGTTCTAACTTCTCTTTTTCAAGAGGTGAAACAAAGACTTCAGCCATAAGTGCCTTGAAAGCTTCCCAATTCTCAATAAGTACATTCTCTTTCTTAATATACCTCCACCAAGTGTGAGCAAATCCTTCTAAGTGGAGGGAGGCAAAATGTATCTTCATGTCATCAGTTTTAGGAAATATGTCGAAATAAGACTCCATCTTAGAAGTCCATTCCTCTAATTCTGATGGTGAAGATGACTGGCCATTGAATTTGGATAAAACAATTTTATCCTTGAATTCTCTATCATGGAAAGGTTCTTGTCCCAAAACTGGCTGATCGAAATTTCTAAGTACAGAACCCCCAAAATGAGATTGAAATCTTCCAACAGGTGGCTGAGAATTACCCTGTAATCTTCCTGTTGGTAAAGCACCCCTAGAATGCTGAGTATGCAGTCCAAAAGCTTGAGTATTGGCGCCGTTCAAACTGCCCAAATAGTCATCATGCCTTTGTGAAGCTTCTCCTACTTCATACTGACTATTGGGAATACCTCTTCTTCCAATGATTCCATCTCCATAACCATTTTGGTTGGATGGCTGAAGTGGGACTGAAGGGTCATTGTTTGAACAAGCCTTCTCATTAGCTTCTTTTGATCCTGTTTGCGATGGCATCAATTGAGAAAATTTTGCCATAAGCTGAGCATTGGATTCTACTAATTTATCAATGGAAGCCTTGGTTTGGGTAGTTGATTCCATCAACTTATCAAGCGTAGACTTCGTTTGTCCATGAGATAAAACCATTTGTTCCATTGTAGACTTTGTTTGACCAAATGATAAAATCATATGCTCCATTACTGACAAAATAGCTTCATGACGTTCCTTATGTCTTAGTTCATGGGCACACAAAGCGTCATTGAGAATACTAATCTCTCCTTGTTGAGGCTCTTCAGGGTTCTCTTGAAGTGTGCTTTCCATCATAGAATCCCTGATTTGCTGTGCATAGTCCTCCTGGACCTTATTTTTGCCTTTATGCCCTGCCATACTAATGCAGTCCTGCAGTACCCCCTGTCAGTAAAACGGCTATAACTTTGGCTAGAAAACTCCGATTGCAAAACTTTTTTGTGCGAATCGAAGCTTACAATGCCCTCTTCGAGATGAGCTATAGCACGCTATAAAAGGTTTAGGACAGAAAATTCTGTAACTGACTTTCAGAGTCTGAACTGTCCAGTCCTGCACCCTGTTTAGACCTGTAAGTGCCCTGTTTTGACCCTGTAATGCAAGAAAGTAACCTCCAAAGGCTACCAAACACTGCAAAGGGGTATATAGGACCTGTGGGTACCCTGTAGTACCTGCACCTGTACTTCAGTATCAAAGGGTGTACCTGTATCCACCTGTAAATACCCTGTGGGTAACCTGAAAATGCCCTGTTTTACCCTGTTTTACTCCAATAGGTACTTGAGTCGTTGGAAAGTCTTCAATCTTCAATTCTCCACTCGCTGTACCTGTGTGAGGGATAAAACGGCAGGACGGGCTCCCTACACGGGCTCCGAATCACCGGGAGGTGGGCAAAGTTCCCCCCGGGTCGGTTGGTTGCACCCCTTCGGGATCTTCGATAGTGAGGGAGGGTCACCTCTCTTTTGTCCCACTATCTCCCCCGGCATCCACCTTTTTCCTCGGTGGGAATATCAACATGACAGAGGCTAGTGTGCTAAGCAATCAGCATGATATGCAATTGAAAAATAACCATTCAGCCTTTCATGAGATGCAATTGATTGAGATAAGAAAATTTGAGATGGGAGAAGGGTTTACCTATGCAATTCAGTGACTCACTGATTGCTATACTTACCCTTTTACAATATTTCAGCTTGGATAAGAGAGAATTTCAACAAAACAGATCAAGGTTATGCATCAAGCTGATCAAATGTTACCTAAGATGAGTAATGGTTTTGAATCAAAAGGAATTCAATGAAATAGGCTGAAATTGAAGAAAATTAATACTATTCTTTGATCTATTGATCAATCCAGTGAATTAATTGATCAATAACCTCTCATCAACAAGTGGAAAAGCCATTAGCAATAGGATTATTGAGAGATTTCAGAGATTAGCAAAAGAAAATACCTCCATTAAGCTTGAAAATGATGATGGATATCAACTTTAACCCGATTGATGCAAGAGTTCTTCATAATCCACCATGAATCCAACATAAAGCTTGAAATCTCCATGAAATCAGTCCATACATGCTTCAATATGATGAAATCCTTGAAAGATCAATACTCCAGCCTTGCTTGAACACTTGAACTTCAAAGATTCAAGCTCTCTGATGAAAAGCCCCAAAATATTCCTTCCATTTGAGCTTCATTGACATGCACGGGCTGAAATCTCTTCAATGTCTTCAATCTTGAAGTCTATCCAGCTTGTATTCAGCTTTAGAGAAGCCTTGAAGGTCGGGAAAGTCCAAAATCTTGAGAAATTTGAGCTTCCATGTCTGTGGCTATGGCTGCCCTGCTGTGTATTAGGGTTTGAACAGAGGAATGGCTGATCAGAATACTTCAAAGGTTAAAGATTGTTGCCAATCAGTGCTTGATGAAGCCTTCAAGAGCTGTGATTAATGGCTGAGGTAGTGGAGCAAGCAGAGCAGGGAGCAGGAGCAGGAAAATCAGCGTATTTTTCGGTGCATTTTTCGGGCTGCTTCCTGGCCAATCTTTTTCAGCAATGGTCAAGCCTGGTACTCCTCTTGAAGCTTATGACACAAGGAATCTTTACCCCATGGTTTGGCAGTGAGATATTCAGCACAGAGAGAGAGATTTGTGAAGATTATTGACATCCACCATGGAGGCTTCAGCCAAAAGCTTGAAGGAGAGAGAAGAGAAGCTCTCTTTTGAAAAGTAACTGTAGTTTAGTCTGTAACTAAGCCCGGTTAACCATTCTTTACCCTAGTTACCTCCATTTTTGCATGAAATTTGATGACGTCCAGCCATTTAAGCCTTTACCCGCCATATCTGACCTTGAATAACTCCAGATGTAGTCATTGCTAACTGTAGTTGTCCTGCAGCACTCCACTAGTCACTGTCTTGTACCATTTTTGTCTGAAATTGGTTTTGAAATAGGAAAATGAGAGTGAAAATGGAAGAAAATAATGGATCAAAGACTGAAGCTCTGATACCACTTGTCAGAGAGAGAACTAGGGAGAGAGAAAGAGGAGAGAGAAAGATTGCAGAGGAGAGAGAAAGACTGCAGGAAGAGAGAGAAATAGAGTGACGAGGAGAGAGAAAGACTAGAATTGGAGAGAGAAAGACAGGAAAGATATAGAAGCCATGGAAGCTTGAAGCAAGAAGGGAGAGAAAGATTGTAAATGTATTGAAATGTCAAAAGATGTGAAAAATTACAACTTCTCTCCTTATATACCAGTGTCAATGTGACATGGCATATTATTAGTATTCTAAGTATTCCCAGCTTCTTACAACACTAGACTCGAACACCCCAACCATTGGATCACTACCACATGTCCAATCCCTGAGGATTGGACACTCGGACCTGTGACCTTGTTCAATTTTGAAAATTAGACTCTCAAACCACCCTATCCAATTTTGGCAATCGAACACACTCAAATCGAACCAACCCGACCTATCCGATCGGACATACCCCACCCGATTTCTAGGATTGGACATCCCATAATCGGACCATTCAGGATCGGACACCTATCAAGTCGGACATTTGATTCCTAGAATCGGACACTGCAGAATCCAACTTTGCAAAAGCAGACCAGATTTTGATACATCAAAATTGAAAAATTTAGTGTGTCATAGGACAACAAAGAGTATAACCCACAAGTGGAGAATTCATCGAAAGCCTTACAAGCAAATCTAACCCTAGAAATCACAAAGTCAAACAACCACGAGCAAAGTGCTAATGCTCACATCAGCATATTCGATACACCTAGAGTCGTAGGGTAACCAACAGACCCCATTTGACCTTGAGCAAGCTGAATGACATAGCATATACCCTAGAGACCAAAGGAAGTGGCCTCGAATCAAGTCTGGAGCCCCATTAGGCCGAGTACATGGACGAGAGTGCGAGAGCTGTAATTGTCACTTTGTATTCACACCTGTATTGTTTTCTAGCACTTGAAGTGCACTTAAGTAAAGCTAAAAGCTTGATTTCACATAGTGCACGAAAGAGAGCATGCACACACACACTGAGTGAGTGTAAGTTGAGGACTATCTATAAATAATAAGGAACTCACTCAGACCTAACAATCAAAATGAATCCACTAGTAGGAGAAGACCCTGAAACATAGTCGGGTGATTGAGAACCCCAAGTATAGGACCAAGTAGGGATGTGGCATAGGAGTCAGAGATGCTGCAAGGATCGACACCATTGGAGGAGTGGATCTACCCGACTTGATCAATCTCATCGATGAAAACCTAGTGGAGCACAAGACCGCAAATATGGTAGCGTCAAGCACTAACCACGGGCATGGCAAAGAGCTTGACCTAGGCGGTTTTTTGACGGAAATCCAACAGCTAGTCACCAATTATGATCTACAGACCCGGAAAATAGATCACCACGGTAGGACATCAGAGGACATCATAGTAGACCTGGAAGAGGAGAGGAGACTAGCGTGGGAAGCTTTGCAGGGCATAGTGGCCTACAATCAAGAACAACAAGCCAGAAGCTTGCGACAAAACATAGAAATGTGCGAGATTCAATGCGACTACTAGGCCCTAGAAAGCAAAAATAGGACAAGACTTGACATAGAGAGGGAAAGAGCGCTAGAAGGTGACCTCGAGTTGAGCGAGCTTCTTACAAAGCGACTACTAGAAAACTCATTAGCAGAGTAGAGCGCCATTGCAATGACAACCTCATTGTTTGCAAGATCAGGAGTTGATTAGAGCTCTAAGAGACAATCAAGAATCCTTGTTCGTGGCTAAGCAGTTAGACAAGTACCAGCCAAATGATGACCCATATAGCTTCGTAGAGCAATTCGAGCAAGTCTGCGAGGCCAACGGCCTCACCGATCTTACTTAGTGCTCGTAAACTTTCGGTCTATGCTTAGGAGATCAGAGTAGGACCTTGTACACGAGTTTGGACACTGCTGAGCGAACTCACTTCAACAATGTCAAGAGTCTCTTCATTAAGAGATTCTTTGAGCTTGGGTACTCCGATAACCTTCTAGTGCAGCTAATGAACGTCAAGAAGAAAGATAAGGAGGACATCAGAGACTACATCACCCACATGGGGAGTCTCTTCAAGAGAATCCCAACTAGTGAGTAACCCACCGAAAGAGCAGTCTCCACAGTGCATCAATGGGATACGAAGTGAGGAACTCTATGAGGCCTTGCCAAGCAATTCAAGCTTATAGCGAGACGTGCTAGCTAGGGTCTTTGACGAGGCAATTAGAGTGGATGACCAACTCAAAGAGAGAAGCCTCCAAGAGCTCGACACGAGAGGAGATTAACACTAGAAACTATGAGAGAGTTTCAAACTCAAGCAAAAAATTAGACCCAAGCACTCAAGATAAGGAAAGGGCACAGATGCAAGCCAAGAGCTAGCGGAGATGAAGACAAAGCTAGCCAAATTACAAGAAATGATGAGATGACCAATACACCCTCATGTCCAATGCATGTATTGTGGTGGAAACTAACTACCATCCAAGTGTCAGGACGCGAGGTCCTAACCTTGCACCGATTGCGGAAGATTTGGCCATGATACTCTACATTGCAGGCTACTGAGGAAACTCCCATGCTTGTAACCATATAGACAGCCTTACCTAGCGAATAGGCCGCAAATTTTTTTTGAGAGGGGAGCCCCATTGGCTCTCTTGACACCTAATGACACCAAACTAGCCATTCCTAGGATGGAGATAAACCCCACATGCATACGTAGACCACCTAGACCCTACGTAACCCATCCATCAAGTGATGCTCTAGTTCACTATGTGGAGGAGCCGAATGATGAAGAGCCTTATGTGCACCCCTACATATCGTATGACAAAGAGGGCGATGCAATCCTTATGGATTACCGATCGGTACCGGTGATGGCAGTAGGTAGGGGTAGAGGCAGAGGCCTAGGGGGGTAGACCCAATAACTGATTTCTTGTTGGAATTGTGGTCACCCAGGACATATCTCCTCACATTGCCCCGAATGGGATAAACTAATCGAGAAAAGGCCGTGGGAAAAGGCCGATCTTAGATGGCCAGATTGTGGAATCACTCACCTAGTTGCTAAATGCCCTAGATGAAGGCCACTCTCTAGTGTGACAAATGAGCCATCTGTACCATTAGGGTTGTTTGGAGTTGAGACATTTAACAAAGAGGAAACACCCATCCCGTTGCATATCATGACCCGTGCATAGACAAAGTAGGTTGGCATATCACTACTTGGACCTAGCAACTTAGATGCAGCCTCAATCGGAAAGAAGAGCCATAGGCGAAGGAGAAAGAAAGCTGACACAAAGGTCACGTTAAAAATCAAGAATGCCACAATGCTACCTACCTAAAAAAATGTGACTAACATAGAAGCAGAAATGTCAGCTCTCCAAGGATGGCCTAGAAGGGGAGTGCAAAGGTCGGGGAGCATTCCAACCCGAAGCACCAACTCAAGGCCATTGAAAAGTTCAAGGAGTGGGTGAAAGGAGCACCTAAAGGATGAGCCCATATTGGAAGATGAGATTGATGATCTCTCAAGCGTAAGCACACCAGTCTTGCCTCCATGACCAAAGTCGAGGAACATGGCCATACCACAAGCAGTGCCACTTAAACAAAGCCTACACGCTACAAGTTAGCAAACCAATCGGGGCCATTAGCCAAGAAACGCAGAGTTAGGAGAGAGGCAAGGAGCTAATGACCTTCTCACCATGCTAGTGACCACCCCAGTGACTCTAAGCCTAGGAGATCTACTAAGGCAACATCCGACACTATGGCAAGAACTGAAGCAATGGGTTGGGGCAGTTGATCTAAATGATCATGATGCAGTAACTCAGATACCCAATCTGATGTTGCACTCGATGCCCAAGTCCTTGCATGTCAATTCTTTTTGGAAAGGCACCAAAATGCATGTAGTCTTACCAGTTCTAGCTCTAGGAGACACCATGAGGAAGGGAATTGTGGATACAAGAGGAGGAGTTAGTGTGCTACGTCATGCAGTACTCCAGGTCTGGGGTAACCCACATGTTGAGAATGCTCGGTTCAATGTCACCCTAACCAATGTCATGAAAGTGTAGCCCTTTGGTGTATTAAAGAATTGGCCATTAAGATCACAGGAATCCAATTCTCTCTTGACTTTATAGTCATGAAGGGAGTGGACTCTGACATCCTATTAGTTTGGCCTTGGATGTGCAATGCATAGGTCATAGAAGACTTAGGTAACGATCTAATCTTCTTAGGCAATCAAACGGAGGTAGTAAAAGTAGAGATGGATACATGGAAGACCACACTAGTCAACCTAGATGCCATCCCCACCATGTTGAAGGGTGATACGCAAATTAGAAAATTGTATGGGTCACTCACTAAGTACATCCCTTGTTCTGAGGATGAGGGAGATTGGATGCACATGCTCGCCATGATAGATTTTCCATTCTTGGATAGTGAGGAGTACGAGCAAGCTGCTAGGATAGTTGATAAGACAAAAAACGCACCCTCAGTACCAATTTGCATGATGGCCAAAAGCTCAAATGGACGATCCAACCCTGTGTCAAACTCCATGTCCCAAGTAACAAGTGAGAACTCTTGGAGATCCTAGAATATCTGATAACCAAGCTAGCTGGCAATCTAGCCGCTAACCTGAAAACCTCTCCAAGATCTCTTGGACAAACCTAAGTGGTGATGGATGAAAGTGCATGACTTAAACTTAATGTACAATTGGGACTTAATCACTAACAAGAAGGAAAGGCCCTATCAAGACCTAGGAGACGACGAGCAATCATCAGAGGAGGATGGTTCTAGTGAAGAATATGAGGATTGTCTCTTCAATGATGGAAGTGAAGGAGAGATGGACATGGTGGAATATGACATTGAGGGAAGGGTGATAGAGCAAATTCAAGCTGACTCCAACCCGCATAGGAAGAATGCCTTTAGAATCAAGAGAGGAGTCATGTGCATGGATTGCGACCAAGTGTGGATGGAGCACGTAGGGGCCATTGACTACAAATAAGCAGACATTGCCTAGCCAAGTGTTTCGCTAGTGCTTAGGATAAAGTCACCGTTCGAACTACAATCACCAGGAAAGACTACCTCTTCTAGCAAAGACGGAGAGTTTGATTCTGAGTTTGATAGATAGTGATCCTGAGGTTCCACAACCATCTAAGACTAGACGCACCAAAGGGGACCTCCCAATCCACTTGAGGCGCCGAAGGTTGAAGGATGAATGACACAAGTAGCTTAAGGATATGTAGGATAAAGAGCAAAGGAAGCCGCAAGACTTGCGCCAAAGTGATTTAGTGAGTTTAAGAAAGGTGATAGGGTAGTGATCTTGCTAGGAGCCAAATGACAAGGGCAAGCAAGTGAACCAATAGAAGGACCAAAGTCAAGGAGGTTAATCTAGCTAAAAAAGGGGAGACATCCCGACATGTCTTTATTTGCTGATGACTTGATTGAGGAAGAGGAGAGGCAAGTCTCATTGCTCTCTTGCGAGAGTAAATGAATGTATTTGCTTGGTCCTTGATGAGGTGAAAGGGGTAGATTTGGGTGTCGTAACTCATAATATCCCCATGACCTCCGACACAATGCCGGTCAAGCAGTGACTGTACCCTATGAATCCCAATCATGCTCACATTGTCAACGAAGAAATTGACAAGCTGCTAAGGGCAAGATTTATTTACGAGATTGAGCATACAAAATGGGTCTCACCCATAGTGATCGTATTGAAGAAGAATGGAAAGATCAGAGTGTTTGTCAACTATACGAAGATAAATACTGCTACCAAGAGGGACAATTATTCATTGCCATACATTAAACACATGCTCAAGAGAGTAGCAGACAAAGAGGCCTACAGTTTTTTGGATAGCTTCTCAGGATACAATTAGGTGCAAGTGTACCATGACGATAGGCATAAGACCACCTTCGCCCCATTGGAGTGGGGTGTATTTGCCTACATAGTCATGCCTTTTGGGTTGACTAATGCACCTGCTACTTTTTAAAGGCTCATGTGTGCAATATTCAAGGACATGCTTAGGAAAGAGTTAGAGGTCTTCATTGATAACTTATTTGTTTACTCCAACTAGAAGGAACACTTAAACAAACTTCGAGCAGTCTTTGAATGATGCAAACTATATCGACTCTCATTGAACCCCTTAAAGTGCCAGTTCTGGGTATAGCACGGATGCATCCTAGGGCACATGGTGTCCAAGAACTGCATTGCCATTGACTTCTCTAAGATCAGGATTATTCTCGATCTTCCACCCCCAACCGATTACAAGGGAGTTCAATGCTTCCTCGGCCATACTATAGGGTACTATCGACGGTTTGTGCTAAACTATGCATTGATTGCTAGACCCCTGTACTAGCTATTGATAATATTTGAATGGACACATGAATGTTAGAGGAATTGAAAATGTCTCTCACCACCACACCAATCTTAAGGGCCTCGGATTGGAGCGTAACCTTCCATGTTCATATCGACACATGAATGCTAGCATGAATATAAGGAATTGAAAATGGCTCTAACCACCACACCAATCTTAAGGGCCTCGGATTGGAGCGTAACCTTCCATGTTCATATCGACGCTTCGAAATTCAGAGTTGGGAGCTGTGTTGTGCCAGCTTGGTGACTACAATCTAGACTATCCAGTGAGTTTTGCTAGTAGAGACAACTCACGGATACAAAAATGAATTAATCCACAACCAAGTGAGAGGGGTTATCCATGGTCTTTGTCGTAAAGAAATTTCAACATCATCTTCGAGCCACACCATTTATTTTCTTTGTTGACCATCAATCCTTGCTATATCTAGTGAGCAAACCCTGGACTATAGGACACATAGCTCGATGGTTACTTCTACTTCTCAATTCGACTTCTCCGTTGTCGTATGTAAGGGAAAGCAACACTATATGACTGATCATATGTCTTGCATATCCATGGGAGAAGCCGCTGGATAGGGCATTGGAGACAAATTTCTCGACGCAC
Source organism: Lygodium microphyllum (assembly GCF_053477565.2). Taxonomy (NCBI): domain Eukaryota; kingdom Viridiplantae; phylum Streptophyta; class Polypodiopsida; order Schizaeales; family Lygodiaceae; genus Lygodium; species Lygodium microphyllum. The sequence continues at coordinate 90,512,722 of NC_141158.1, read as the reverse complement.
ATCTATTCACCCTATCTAGCGAAAGAGATCTATTTAGAGCCGACTTGATGCCATACTGGGTAGACAACATAGTCCAAGTGCTGGAGCATGGACTACTTGACTCACTCATCGAAAAGGTTCGATTGAGGCGACTCGTTCTCAAAATTCAACCCTATCAATTAATAGCATGCCAACTCTATCGGCTAGGGCAAGATGGGTTGTTGTGGAGATGCGTGTGTGAGCATGAAATGCATGATGTACTAGTTGAGGCGCATGGGCGAATTGTAGAAGGACACTTTAGTGGAGATACGAAAGCCCGCAAGGTGCTGCAATCTCAACTATGGTGGCCTACACTTTTTTCAGATGCGACACGATTCATGAAACACTGTGATGAGTGCCAACAGACCAAGGTTCTAGTTCTCAAGGACAAAACAGAGCTAAGTCCCATCATAGCACAACAACCATTCGAGAAATGGGGGTATCGACTTCATTGGACCTATCAGCCCCATGGCTCAATATTTTCAAGCCAAGTACATCATCGTTGCCATCGATTATCTCACAAAGTGGGCGGAAGCTTGAGCCATTAGGAAGAACGACACACAAACCACTATTAAGTTCATATGGGAGCAGGTAATCTCTCGATTTGGCTACTCCATCAAACTTGTCAGTGATCAAGGCACACAATACATCAATGAGGTGATTGCGCATCTCTTGTCCACCTTCCTAATCATCCATCGAAAATCGTCACCCTACTACCCTCAAGAAAACAACCAAGTGGAATTAACAAATAAGATTCTGATGTTAAACATCCTGACCAAGGTAGTCTTTCCTTCACGCAGTGACTAGGATAACAAACTAATGGTAGCCTTATGGGCCTATCGGACAGCTTATAAAATGGCTAAGGGACAAAACCCCTTCAAGTTGACCTATGGAATGGAGGCAATTCTACTTGTAGAATTCTTTGTCCCTAGCTTGAGAATCCCCATTTAAGAGAGATGGGAGGGAAAGGAAGCATGGACGGAACATCTAGTTGACCTAGAACACTTATCAAAAACTCGACTTCTAGCCACCCATGAGTTGATCTACGAAAAGGCATGACGCAAGAGAGCTGGTTTGACAAACACATCAAGTAGCAAGATTTTGAATAGGGAGACTTAGTACTATTGTACTTGGTCAAGGGACATAGACAAAAAATGAAGTTTAGGGGGTTAGGACCTTTCAGAGTTTGCACCATAAGCCAAAATGGTAATGTGGAACTCGAAACCCTAGAAGGTAAGGGCATAGGCTTCTTTAATGGCAGTCACATAAAAAAGTACTACCCCCCATACATCCACTTCACAAACCCTCGATGCTAGAAGCCCCTGTCAATGTACACATAGACACCATTATGGACATTGAAGTAGAGGATGAGGAAGCAATAGCTCTAGCTTACCTGTGCATGACCATTACAGCCCAACAGACACATGCCATTGGTGCATTGATCAATGAGGGCACTGACTTTAATGTCCCTGACTCATGATCATTAGAATCAAATCGGCAAACCACAGTTACAGCCCACTAATGCCAAACTCAACCCATTTGGCGGCCGATCGTATGCACTTCTGACAAACCATAGTTACAACCCACTAATGCCAAACTCAACCCATGTGGCGGCCGATCGTATGCACTTTTGGGAAAGTGCAAAGTTGCAGTCTCTATCGAGCCTAAAAGCTTGCCTATGATCTTTTATGTGTTGCCAAACACGAAAGATGCAGGCTCAAAATCATTGTTAGAAAAAACCTTTAAGAAGAAGGCCCATTGTAATACCGACTACCAGTCACAGTGCATCCACCTAGCCATCGGCAACACACGAATTGTGATAGCTTTCAGCAAGGGCTGCACAACCCCATCATAGCCCACAAAGCCACCGATAGAGAAACCCACCATCGAGCCTAAAGGGAGGGGGGGAGGGGTTTTGTAATTCGTCATCACCTGCCAAACCTTAGCACCAATGAAAAGTTGACCACAAAGCTAAAACCCTTGAACACCAACTCAAATGGGTGCCAAAACATCCAAGTCCGCCGCCTAGGAGTGCCCAACCACATACTTCACAAGGCTAGAAACCTTCCCTCGAAACCAAAGAGGCCTCAAAGAAACTTAAGGCATTGAACAAACGGTCAAATACCTTATTGCAAGCGCAAGGCTATTACAAGGGTTATACTTGGATTTGGATACCTAAAGCCAAGACAGACAAGGAGACTACTCAAACACCACCCTTAAGCTTGACCACACGAAGCATCATGACGTCAACGTCACAAAAGCCTTTGGCTGCATGGCCCATTACCCTTCCAAAATCTAAACCCATCGAGACTCAACTAGTCCATCAACCCAAACCGCAACTCGCTACTCATAAACTGCCTCAACCTTGCCCTACTAGTACCCCAACCACCGCCCAAGCATCTAGTAATGCGCCACCCACTACACCAGCCACACCTAATATACCAAGGTCACACCCCCAGCCGAAACCACAACCAGAACTACACGTGTCAGCTGCTAAACTATTAATCCCAACCAAACCAAAGCCACCTGTTGGCCTTAGACCCTCTTACTAGCAGAGATCCATTCTAACCTTGGCCGCCAACTTAGCTGAGAATACAAGCCATGACTTGGTTGCTTGCCTCAGATGCTTGGATGCCACGTTTACCATGCTGGATAAAAGCTACGATCGGCTAGACCTAGGTCTTTTGGACGGAGCCTTAAGCAGTAGAAGCATGAATGCTACCTTGCTCATGGGAGAAATCAAAATTGTGTTTGTCAAAGCTTCCCAGACAACTAAGGAGCTCATTGTCACCGAGCTTTCCATTAAACAAGCACGAAAACAATGCCTTATCACATCTTATGACAAGAGCACATTCGTTGCCATAGACTAGGAAAATGAGAAGTTGAAGTAGCTCATGGATAACAACTCCTCTTTCTTACGCAAATGGTATGCCCTTCGACTTTAGTGGTGGGCACTAGAAGGATGTTAAGTCATGACAAATGCTAAACAAAGGCACACAATCAAAACTGCGGAGTCTGATCCATCGACATATGAAGCTTCAACTTCCTATAGGGTTTTGACAACTGCTCGTAATCGACCCCTTGAAGACCATGTTAGAGGGCACTCGTACTTAGATTGATCTCATTGAGGAGGAGCTACACATTGCTAGTCGAGTCAAATCCAGTGACTTCTTGATGGATGTTCTCACCTACATCACTCAAGTAGGCATCCACCCCTACGACATGGATTGCTATGCTAATCTAGAATACAATTTGAACTTCTATGATTGGCTAATGCAAAAGTAAAACCCCACAACCAAGCATTGAACACCCTAACCTCTCAAACCTTAATCCTAGGAAGGATTCTTCTTCTTTCCGCAAGGGGAGGGGGTAAGGTGGAAATAAGAATAAAACTCGAAAGCAAAGGGAAACAAATCAAAACCAGTTTGTGATTAAGAAAAAGGGTCATAAAATTTGGGATGTATGGACTACTTGAGGGTGAAGGTTAACCCTATAATTAAGCATTTCAATTCCACAAGCATGTGATCTTTTTCCTTTACAAATAATTATTTTGAAAAGCACTAATGATGAACATGGCTTCATGATAGGCACCTAGCATGGCAGGCCAAGAGAAAGGTAGCAAGTTGTTGTTTTCAAAAGAAGAGCATACAAAATATGGCCTTGCTATGGAAACAAGGGCCTTTAACCAATAGTTCAAGTTCAGGCACATCTTGAACTTGGAGGATTTTGCCATGGAGGAATGAGCAATGAAGTAGATTTCAAACAATGCCATCTGCAAAAGTACATGAAAGTAGTCGACCAAGCCACCGACTACGAGAAGTATGCATAATTTCTCTGAACCTTTGGTAGAAACCGCAACACTCTGACAATGAGGGAGATAGAAGAAACCCACCAAGTTGAGATCGAATTAACCTTAGAGTTGGTGGAGAAAGCATTGGGACTACCCAATAAGGTGGAAAGGAGGTCGAAGAGAGATGTGTATGCCATGTTAGGAATGGACAAGGTGGTGGTCCACACAAACGATGGCATCAACTTGGTAGATATTCCCAACCTCGAAATCCAGCTCTAGGCCAAAATGATGCACGCACTATTCTCTAGCCATAGGTACAACTTACTAATGAGCCAAATCAACGTGCCTATGCTGGAGAGCATTGCAATAGGATCCCTTGACGAAGTGAACCTAAATGGCTTTGTGTGAAAGACCATTAAGTCTTCAACAAAAGCACTAGCAATAGGAGGAGAGTCCCCTACTACCAAGGCAAAAAGAAAAGTGTCATCCTCAAAGGCCTCTACCATCGGATTTGGTGGGGTCTTGACAGCTATAATAAGAAGGAATCTGAGAAATACTAGAAAGGTCACCTCCTCACCACGAACAATAGCCACACTCTAGTGAAAGGACGGTGAGTGAGAATGAGGAAGGAGAATGAGAAATTCAAAGTAGCCAATGAAAACCCAAAAAATCAAAGAAGAAGGATTCGCAAGAGAAGACTGAGGAGGAAAGCAAGAAAAAAGAAAAAGCAGACTTACAAAAAGCTAAAAGAGAGTCTAAGAAGGAAGAGGAAGAGAGCACTTGTTTTGGATTTTACGTTTTTTTTGCATAAAGAAAAATAAATAATATCTGAAATTTTAGACATCATAAAAAATATTTTAATTATTTTCAATCATCTTTCCATTATATGCACTAAAGATTCATCATAAAAATTAAATAAGAGTCACTTACTCTAAAATTTTCATATGTATGCCTCGTATGTTGAGAAAATGGAGCTGTTGATGCATTTAAATCACCCAATTTATGTGCCATTACGCTTTTGAAGGATCGTCTATCCCTGATTCATCAAAACAGCTCTCCCCCTCTCTCTCATATGCAGCCATATGAACAAGGAACAAAGAGGAGAGAGAAATATTGAAATTGGAACTTTTCATTCACTACATCATTTTTCGTGCAGTTTGAAGTATCGAAGAGTGAAGAAAAACAATATTCCATGCCCGGAGTAGGAAGAAGATGACAACTGTCACCAACTATCACTTTTTTAATGATGAAGGGGTGCCAAAAAAACATGCACGTCCTTCCCCTTTCATGTGATTTTTGTGGCTTTTGGCCTTCTAAACCATGATTAACCATTAACCATTCAAAAAACTAGTTTCAATTTGCATGTTCACACTTGATTGCAAGTGTTTTTGGCCTAGATAGAGGGGCAAACGGTCTCGAAATCACAATTTGATTGGACATGTGGCTTTCTAGCATTGAAATCTATCAAATTGGCTTCTGTCACATGCTTTTTGGCTTCCAAACCCAGTAGGTTGCTTCATAATGCCAAACATTGAGACCATTAAATGGGGGGTCAAACAAACTCCGATTAATGAACATACACTTGCATTAGATTTTTGGTATTGAAATGCATCTAGAAAAAATCTAGCTCCTTGATCTATGATCATTCTATTTTCACCAAAAACGCCTCTTTTATGGCTCTCAAGTCACTTTTGTGCTTGAAGTTTAGCTTTAAAAGAAACTCTCACATTAGAAGTCAACCCCCACTTTTGAGTCAATTCCAGCCTCATAATGGCCAAAATGGGCAACGTGATACTCTTAGGTAGCATGCAGATAATGGGCAACGTGGCCATAATGGGGCCAACATGCATATAATGGATAGCAAAGTCACAATGGGTAGCATACATGTAACGGTTCAATGTGAATCATACATTTAATGGGCAACATGGCCATAATATCCACCATGGCCATAATGGCCAACATGCACACAATGGGTGACATGCATATCATAGGGAGCATGGTGTAAATGTTTTTCTTTCTGATTGAGAGGGAGTCGTTGACTAGAAGGTGGTACAAACAACTAGACCAATGTAGCTTGTCCATGAGAGAATACACAAACCAATTTCTCAATTTAACTATGTATGTGCAAAGTATTACTAATGATGCTAAATTGCACAAATACATATATGGATGGGAGCCCAATTTATCCCGCTGATGTAATTGTACAAAAGCCCCTAGTACTTTTCCAAGCAATAGAGCTACCCAAAATATATGCACATAAATACAAGTACGATATTAGATTTTAATATTGTTTTGGATAGCAAAGAGCTATAGCTAGACAAAGCCCTCAAGGAGGTGCTCATGAGAAAAGTAACATGCCTTATAGTAGCCTTAAAATGCCTAGTTACTTGCCATTTAATTCCTTAACACAGCAATCAAATTGTACTGTAGCAAGCAACACAAAACAGGCTAGAAATAGACTAAAGAATGCTTCAGCGTCCAAGGCAACCAAGGAGGCCGAAAATTCCTCCCCTTAGTGGACCTCTTTAGAGAGCATAAAGAAAAGGGCTTGTGTTTTCGATGTGGGAAAAAATACGCCATAGATCATGCATCTAAAGATGCTCATCACAGAGCTAAAATTAAGAGTATATATGTCTCAGAACATTTGGAAGAAGAAGATGAGGATCCCGATGCTACGGTGCATACTGGTCATGAGGATTATGATGGGGAAGAGCCAAGAATAGTATTATGATCCCTCGGATGACTTTCCCTTTGACTTGGGTGGATGTTTGCCTTATGACTTGAGCAGAATTGATGCTACCATACCCCCACATGTTGCTACTTCCATATGCTCTATTCTTATGGATTCATAGATAGGCTCTAAGAGTCTAAGTATGCTGCAAATACAAGGGAGCATAAATGGGAATCATGTTTTTATTCTTGTAAATAGTGGTAGCACTCACAATTTTGTGAACAAATCAGCCATGGATCATCTAAGATGTTATCCCACTAAATTATAGTAGTCCCTAAACGTGCAAGTGGTAAACGATGATGAGGAAATCAACACTTAGATGTGCTCTAAATTGCCCTTATGCTTGGTTGAAAATTATATGTCAATTGTGGACTTGATAGCACTTGATATGGAACCCATTGATGTTGTTCTAAATTGTGATTGGTTGAAGTACTTGGGTAAGATTGCCATGAATTTCTCTCAACTTTACATGGAATTTGTTATGCACGGGCAATTCACATGCTTAAGAGGGAATTTGAGATAATGTAGATTTTTTGCTTATTATAGCCAAGCAACTAAAAAAAAATTGCATGCAAGCTCTTAGATATTTGTGTTGCATTTAAACAAAGAGGTCTTAGATCAATCCACAACTTTGACTAAGAATTCAACATTGAAAAATCTTTTGGAAGAGTACAAGTATTTATTCCAAATGCCTATAGCCCTCCAGCTTGAAACACAAGAGGATTAGCCTATTCACTTGGAGCCCCATTCAAAGCCAGTGGGGACGAGCCACCTTATAGGCTCTCCAAGTGTGAGTGTGAAGATGTTGCAAAAGCAAGTCAAGGAGTTGGTTGAGATGGGGTTCATTAAGTTGAGTTCTTCTTCTTATGCATCCCCTATTCTGTTAGTCAAGAAGAGAGACGGATCTTTTCGAATGTGCATTGGTTATAAGGATTTGAACAAAATCACAATTAAGAACTAGTATCCCACACCTAGGATTGATGACTTGCTTGATGAGCTAAAAGAGAAAAAGTACTTCGCAAGGATTGATCTAAGATCTAGCTACCATTAGATATGCATGAGAGCAAGTGATGACATAAAAATAACATTTCGCATTGATCAAGGGCTTTATCATTTTCTTGTAATGCCATTCGGGTTGATGAACGCCCTTGCTACTTTCAAAGCCTCATGGATAAGATCTTACACCCCTCTCTTTTTCAATTTGTGCTTGTATTCTTTGACAACATGGTCATTTATAGTATATCATTAAAAAAGCACTTACTACACATCAGGAGGGTATTTGACATATTACGGGAGCATAGAATGTTTACAAAGGAGAGCAAATATAGATTCGTGCAAACTAAGGTAGAGTACTTAGGTCACATTGTGAGTAAGAATGGCATACACGCTAACCCTAAAAAGGTGCAATGTGTCAAGGATTGGCCCACACCATCGGATACCATTTCTTTATGTGGGTTTCTTGGTCGCTTCTCATTCTGTCAAAGATTTATTCACCATAATATAACAATTATAGCACCTTGACTAATAGGTTGAAGAAGGAGGCCATCTTTTGGGATACTATAGTTGATTGCAACTTCAACCAACTAAAGAAAATGCTTACTTCAACCCCCATAATTTTTTGCTCAAACTTCTCAAAAGAATCCACCGTTTAGTGTGATGCTAGTGGAAGGGGTCTAGGTGTTGTCTTGTTGCAAGAACATGGTGCCATTGCTTCTAAAAATCACAAACTATATGAAAAAGAGAGACAACTACATGTCCAAGAAATGTTGGCCATCCTTCATACTATCAAGAAGTGGTACCACTATTTCTATGGTAGCCAATTTAGTGTGAAATGTGACTATTGAGTGCTTAAGTACTTTCTATTGTAGCCAAATTTGACTTAGCAAAAAAGGTGGGTAGCAGCCTAACAAAGTTATGATTTTGAGATCACTCGTACTAGGGGAAATTATTATATTGTGGCTACTTTACTCTCTTGTATGCAGGAATGCAAAGCATCATCTATTTCTAAGCTTCAATATGATTGGATATAGAGGAGCTCTAGCTTAGTGATGACTTTAGCCCTATCTTTTAAAAATTACAGCAAGGTATTATGGAAGAGAACGCCCATTATCAACTCAAAAATTGCATCATATGGTCACATGGCAAGATTGTAATTTCTCCTTTTATACAAAAAATAATAGAAGAGATGCATTATTCACCTATTAATGATCACTTGCATATCTTTAAGACCTATTATAGAATTGCAAAGAGTTTCCATTGGAAGGGCCTATGGAAGGATGCCAATAATTTTATATCTAGATGTATACCATGCCAACGAAACAAGGACAACACTCTTAAGACATGGGATTTGCCGCATCCCCCTATGCTTATCTTTGATGGAAAATGGACACACATTACAATGGATTTCATCACCATCTTGCCCATGACCAAGAAAGGTTGAAATACTCCCTTGAGTTTCAAGAAGGCTCTATGCTAATGAAAAAAGGTGCTCCCTTGAGTTTCAAGAAGGTGAGTTAGTTTACCTAAAGGTACCCAATTCTCAATGCTCCACACTAAAGGATGGCTCAAGCAACAAGTTGGCACACCACTATTATGAACCTACAAGATAGCCAAAAGAGTGGGTGACTTGTTGACTTTTTAAAATCAAAGCAATTAATATAGTTTACCAATTATATCATTTACAATCTATAGTCAAATTTGAATTAGTTTAATCAATATAATCAATAAACATGATTATCAATATCTCTAGTAGAACAATACTAAGTTGCAAATGTACCATCCCTTTTATATTTCATACAATCTCTATTATTTACCTTGTTGAGGAAAATGATTAAAATTTTGGAAACAACAAAACTAGATAATAATATTATTAATCGTTTGTTACTAGAATGGACTAGAAAATTAAGAGCATGTACTGCCTAAGAGTGCCAATTTGTTTGATTTAGGGTTGCATGAATGCGCACATATAGCTTGGAGAAGAAGAAGCTTGAATGGTATCAATAAAGAAGATTTACAAGATTAAGTATGCCCTAAAGTGACTATGTATATAAAAAGATCAGGGGAAGAAGACCTCCTAGAGAGGGAAAAAGTGCCATGGCAATATTAAGTGTATTCACCTATGCCACTACTAAAATATAGTAACAAATTCCCCTTAGGAGTGATGTGGTGAATAAGAGTTGGCACTCATGTATAAGGAAATGCTAAGCCCATGGATGATCAATCCATAAAGGGGAGTAAGTGTAAGCTTTGCCACCGTTATGAAGAGATCTACAATCTTACCCTATGTTGGCACACATGCCAAGCCAATCTCTCCTACAAAGAGTCTCTCCCTAACATAATGATATCACATATCAATGTAAATAGTGTACACATGGAACACTAGGTTCCATACAACTACAAATGCACTTTGACTGTGTTAGTGAATATAGTGGTGGTAGATGATTATCTAATACCCCAATCAAACAAAAGACATCTAGGTCAAACACATTCAAGCGCAGTCGTAAAAGCTGACCTATACTTAGCTTTACAACTAGAAGTGGCCATAATGAACAACCAGGATATGCATGAGATACCAAGCATGAATGAAAACCCACTTATACATACACAAGTATTTAATAACCAATCTAATAAAATTCAACAATTTCATGTAATTTGGTACTAATAATCCCCCCTTGGAATAAAATACTCAAGGTATCGAGTATCACTCAAGGAGAGAAAGATATGATGCACTATCTCCCAATTTTGGTGCTTCAATTGCATAACCTACTCATCTATGAGACTATAAACTAAATGTCAAGCCTTGTAATATATACATGAATCCAACATCTAAGAGTCTATTTATAGAGAAAGATATCAAAGTAGTCTCTAACATCATGAGGACTCAACTTCAAATAGTGTACGAGAACCACACAATTTAATAATAATTATTATGAAGTAAGAAATAAAGAATAGGAGGAAAGGAAAACTAGAGGGATTTTAATAAGTTTATTTTAATGAATTTATTCTTCAAATAGACTTATTTAGGATGGGATGAACTTTAGTACCTCTACTTACTAAATTTATGCTTCAATAAAAATAGGTATGATTTACCAAACGTGGAAGAAAATTTCTAACTTCTTTAAGTTTTATTTTATCTCACATGCTTGCAATTGTTGATGTTTTCCTAGCGATTGAGACCTTGTCTTGTTTAAATAATAGGGGTATTTAGTTAAAACAAAATTAGAATATGAAGATGTAATACAAAAATTACACATTTCATTAATTAACTTGTAATCTAAAATGTATTCAAAGCATGTACTTTTGGACCTACAAACACAAATTTATTATATTAGGTTGCAATGCACAAAGTGCAAAATTAAGTCATTAACTTATTTTCTAGAACATATTTAAATCATAAAATTTTTAATATTAGATTGCAATGCACAAAATACACAATTGAGCGATTAACTTGTACTCCACAACATATTCATGGAGTGTCCAACCTCATTAGTAATAAAGGGCCCATCCTCATTGTTAATAGGCTCTAGAGGGAAGTCCTAGGTGAGCTTACCAAGCAACTCTTCAATTGATTTTCATTCATCATCTTTTTGCTTCTTTGACACCTTTCTTGGAGTAATATAGAGCTCTTTTGGTAGTTGAGCAATGGTCTCTTGTGCTTCATCTATTTCTCTACAAGCATCAACAATGTTTTCTCTATGGTCTTCAATAAGCACTTTAAGTGACTCCATATCATATTGGAAGGCATCATGCTACTCCTATGTCATTGTGATTAGTGTAGTGTGTGTTGAGATATCGAGCTCCACTCGTGATACGCCAGGGTGACCATTGTGTATTTATGTCACCGACTTGTCAGTTACAGACGCGGTTGGTACACCGCCCATGAATAATAGCTACATGATAGCTATCCTTATCTACTCTAGTTCGTGGCTTAGTTAGTATGCCACCTTAGTTAGTTGAGTTTGGTTTGAGACCCTTATATAGTGTTCTTCTATTTCTTTGTACTGGAGTTCTTTTGGCTTACACAACTAAGAAGAAAAAAACTGTTTTCAGCCTCCACCTCTGTGTGTATTCCCCCATTGTGCAAGCAAGAAAGCGACAAGTGAGACTCCTTCCTTCTCTCCCACAATCTTGACAGTGTGCACAGTACTCAATTTCCCCTTTGCGCACTAGCCCTCAAATTTTCCCTTCCCAAGCCAATACCTATGTTAAAAGGCTTATCTAACCAATTCACTTTCCTCTTTAGAATGTCATGTACATAAACTTGATGGGGCATCTATATAGCTAGTTAATTATTATTTGGAATTTCCTTCTCAACCTTGACACAACATTTTAATAATATTTGAGCCATGCCCATACGTTGATAGGCCAAAAACTTCAAAAGGGATATACCCTTGCAATTTCCAAACTTTTGGAGTAAATAGTCTCTCACACAAGTGTCTTTGGATATAACTTTGCCCTCCTTCAAAGAGGAGGATGGAAGAATCTTGACCTGGTGGAATGGAAATAGAATAGTGTTTCTCTCATTATCCATGTCCATAGATCATTGTATTCATGAGTCACTTTAAGGTCAATGCCCCTTATTTGATTGTCTTATTGTCTTATAAGGTTGTAATCAATGCAAGGCTTACAAAGACATCCATATAAGAGTCTTATCCTCAAATTATTCATGTGAAAAGTGCTTATAAGTTTGAACTATCTATCATTGATTAATGAGTTGTAGGTGAGCTAGATATGTCAATTAAAACTATTTCACTTACTAACAAAAGTATTGAAAGTTATTTTCAATTAAAGACAAGTCATGTTTTTACTTTCAACTATTTATATGAAGACAATACTAAAAGTTTGAACTATCTAACATTGATTGATGAGTTGTAGGTGAGCTAGACATGTCAATTAGAACCATTTCACTTGTTAATGCAAAAATGGAAAACATTTTTTTGCCAAAGCTAAATGTTATATTTATAATGTGGAAAACGTGTTGAAGATAATTTTCTTACTTTCTTTATTCCCCTATCAAATTGTTGAGGGGAGAAAATGAATAAAATTATGACATTTTTCTAAATGCTTCCTCTTTCCTTAGTATACTCCAAGAAAAAAAAGTTTGGAGCTTATTTCATAACTCAACCATGCTAGATATGATGATGCATGCTATCACTAGTTCAACATCATTTGTGATGCCAAGTACTCAAACTTCTCCTTATAGAACATTTATATCTTTTGAAGAATGTTTTAAGCAATATCCATGTGACAATTTAGAAGAAGAAAGCAAGTGAATTGATTAGGTATTGGTCTCTCGTTGGTATTGCATTTTCTCTTTCATCATCAACATCTTATAAAGAAACAAACAATTGATTTGATATTAGGCTCCTTAAAAACATTATCATAAAGTGGCATCCACATTGGAAAATTTGGACAGAATGAAAATTTTTAGTTCTTTAAATTCCACACTCACATGAAATGATTGAAAATACCATCTAGCAAGGCCCTCATATTTTCCCAAAATTTGGCAAAGATTAATGGCATGGGAGTTTGCTAAAAAATCCTAAACATCTCATGGGATGAGTTCCCCACTAGTCTATGATTTCCCACCACTTCCTCACATGATGTATTAAGGAGACAAAAATGATAGTGACGTTTGGTTCAACCAACATTACTCTTTTCCATGATCACTCTATCTAAATGCTTGGGTAGTGTTATAGGAAAGCCATGCTACATAAAATGATATTTTCCAATGACTACATTCCTTACGAATAGTTTCCCATAAGAATTTACTTTAAGCTAGTATCTTATGAAGTTGGGGGAACTATCATTGGCTCAATGATTTGTTAACCTCAAAAATGCTCTCTAGTGTTATTTGGGAAGATGTACCTCATTATTTTTTAACAACTATAACCATACTACAATCAACCTCACTATCTCTAGTTGTAGTCCATTGTATCTCTTTAAATATTACAAATGACTAGATTTATGCTGACGGAGCATAGCCCAAAAGTTTGAGCCTATGTTACCATCAAAATCAACCCACACTCAAAATAGTTGAGCTAAAATACAATTTTCATGCATAGTGTCCGATGTCTAATTTCTAAATAGAACATATAAGTACACTCTACTAAGCCAAAACTTTTGCCATAAAATGTTGAAAGATATGTTTAAAAACAATACATGCTAGTGTTAATACTTTTGTAATCAAATAGGCATCAAACTTACATATTCCAAATTTGTCAATCAAGAGTTTGTTTAACTTGAAGCCAACTAATGATTTGAAGACAGTGGATACACATTTTGATGTCATAACAAAGATAGAGGCACAATTGCAAAAAAGTTATTATGGTCCTATAATGTAATCTTGATGTCTCCCGTTTGGATGTAAATTATTTGTCATATGCATTCATATTTTAATGATGATGGAAGAAATAGAGGTGTAGACTTTGGATTAGCAGTTCACTTGGATCACATTGTCTATAATGCAATTTCCCAATAGCTTGCAACTTAGCAACATGAAACCATACTATTACACCATATCATCATGTTAAGACAACCCATTCAATCAAACTTTCTAGTGAAGCACATTCTTTGCATTGACCTTCCCATGAAAACATGCACTTTTCACCCATTTCATCAGCAATGACCATAGGCTTCTAAATTCCTTGCATTTCCAAAATAGTTGTTTTATTGTCCTTCATGCCTTTTGCATAGCCCATATTACATAGGAATAGTTTTGAAGTTAGACAACCACTCTCTTTGACCAACACCCAATCCACCTTTTGATTTCTTTGCACAACACTCTATGCAACAGAATGCCACTAGCCACTTTCTCGATGGAATCAAATGCAATAGAATGCCACTAGCCACTTTCTCAATGGAATCATATGCAATAGAATGCCACTAGCCACTTTCTCGATGGACTCATAGAAAAGATCTAGACATCTTCTCTATTTCTCTCCAACACATAGCACTAAATGAAAAGATGGCAATTTAAAAAAAAAACCACTACAAGGAGTGACATCAAATTTAGTATGGCAAGTCTTCCACGAAAGGAGAAGACCTCACCATTCCATTTTTGTAGTTCAACATTCAATTTGACCTTAAACCACTATATGATTGCATAATGCCAAACTTGAGGAGACAAGCTAAATATCTGAAACACCCATCAACAATACATACAATTGATGTCCTAGCTTTGACAGTATTAGAATTTTTGTCTACAAAAATTGGGAGATGAAGTAATCCTCTTCATGAAGCTTAAGCTTGAAAAGCCTTTTTGAAATAACCACTCTAGTTTCTGTAAGAGTGGCATAGTAACAACCACAAAGAGCAATGGGTCCAATAGGCAGCCCTACTTAATAGAGCTTTTCAAAGGAAAGGTGAAGGGAGAACACCATTGATGTATACCTAGGTGAATCTGTTAGAAAACAATGACTTTATCATATCTAAGAAGACTTTGTTAAGCCCCAATGACTTGAGGAAAATGAGAATAAACCCTTAACTAACATGATCATGACCTTTCTAATGTCAACAATGACAAGGATTGATCTTTGCCCACTTGCAAGTGCCCAATCTATAGCTGTAGTAATAAGGTGCAAGATTTCATCCTAGATGAGAAATCTCATAAAATCCTTGCCACTAACCTCCTAGGAGCCCATCCATTCCAAGAGACTTGCCATCAATACTTAATTTATCTACAAATTTAGGGATCATGTTAATTAAATCTAGGTTCACTTCTTGAAGTTATTCTCATTCTTGAAATCAGTAGTCATTGAGAAATATCATAAACTCCTTACCACAAACCTCCCATATAGCCTTGTAGGTGGGAATCCATCCATTCTAGGAGCCTTTCCATCGTTCATATTCTTTTTCTTTTCTTGGGAGGAGGCTTGAAATTTGAAAGTTGCAAGATGCCTCAAGGTTGTATCAAAGTCTAGAATTCACGCACCCTTGTACACACCCACACACTCCAAGCACTTGGACTATAACCCATTGGCATCTTTCATATTCGTTAGTGCAAACTTCACTTCCTCCTTAGAGAAATATCTTCCTAGCTACTCAACCTCCCTTATAGAAATGGTAATACCATATCCCTCAAAGAAATCTTGAACCCTCATAGTCTACCATGTTAGCATATTTAGCATCCATAATAGAAGCCAATTGAGAGCCAAGGCCTCATTTATGTTGTCATTATGTGTGAACCTCTTGCCATTAGAGTCTTCTATGCAACTATTAAACTCCCTTCTCCTCTTACTCTTTAATGCATCAAACTAAAAGGAGGTTAGAGCATCCCCATCTACCTCCCATTTAGCCTCCAACTGTGCTTTAGCATATTGAGCCTTACAAGCCTTCCAATGTAGATGGCAATACGTAGGTTCATTAGTAGAGCACTAAGTAGAAATGAAAATGGACCCAACTCAAGCAATGCCATACATAGCCTTTTCTTTTACGTGTAATAAACCTTCCATGCCTTTTAGCTTCTTCGATCACCAATTTATTACATTCTCTCCAAATAGTAACTAGATTGTGGCATCTCCTTCTTGTAGCCATCGTTGGGTAAAGGTCAATTTCCAAAGGTAAGGCAAATACCCCTTGCATAAGTGCACAATGTACAACCATATATAAGTGAATTTAAAGAAGAATAAAAGTAACATTGTACCCAAAAGCCTCTCTCTCTCTCTCTCTCTCTCTCTCTTTGCATTGACTCTACATCCCATCATTACTTCCTCCCAACTGGTATCAAAACAACATATATGGGGGGTTGTGATTGAAGTGACGAGCGGTGAGAAGTCAAGATTTTGTTTTTGGAAGAATGAGGATTTTGAGCTTCATTGTGCAACATTCGTGCTTGTTGTCTAGATTTGAAATAGGTACTCTCACTACAAAGTTCTCCATTTAAGTCAAATATGTGTTTTGATTAAGAGAGCCATTGTGGCTCAATTTGGAGGCTATCATAGCTCAATTTGGAAGTGTTTAGATAACCAATAGTGGTGGCTAGAGTCAAGTTAGTTCAATTTAGTTTTGGAATGCTCAAGAAAATGTTTTGGTTTAGGCTATTTAAGCACACAAGAAGCTTGTTTCTCAAAAGAAGATGGTTAGCTTGTGTCGATAAGCAACGAGTTCGCTTAAGCTCAAGGCTTGCTTGTTGGAAGTAGATTTTTTGTGAACAAAGACAATGAGGAAGAAAGAGATTAAATCTAATTGTTATGGTTTGGGTTTAAGCCTCTTATGACTCCTAATTTCAATCACTTTCTATTGCAACATATAATCATCAACATCAAATACAATGACAACATGTTTTTGTCCTTGACTATTCAACACTACTTTGTACCATTTTGTTGATATAAGGCTTTGAAGCCTAATACCTTAGTTATCTAGGGCTTTTTACTCTAAATCTTATACCCCTTTTTACACTCAAAGGGCTTTGGTGAATTGGTTATCTTGTAGCCATTTTCACACTAAAGAATTCTTGAGTTGATTCCACACTTATAACTCTAGTGAATTGGTTCAATTTGAATCACCTTGCAAGAGACCGTATCAACACTACAAAAGACTAGAACCAATCATTATGTGCATTAGTTATTGAAACTATTTTCATGCTATTTGAATATCTGAATTGGTTATTTTGCAAAAGTGGGTTAGTTGTATTGTGTTCATACTACAAGATTTAAAGTGATCATATTGGAGAAATAAAGACTTATTCACAACGCAATTGTTTCGAGGGATATTTTATGAATGAAAAATAGCCAAGTACTTATAACAAAACATTCTTTTGGCATTAGATTTGGGTTTTTTAAAATGTTGCATTGGCCATTATTTGGCCATTGTAGTGACACTTGGGTTACAACCATATTTGTCTTCTTGGACTTACAAGTGATGGTATATTTATTGACTAGTCCTTTGTACATATTGCAATGATTATGGCTTCTTCTTTTGCTTCTAGAAATGCATTGTTTAGCATTGAGAAGTTGACTCAGACATTTTCTCTTATTGGAAGAGTAGATTTAGGAGACAAATTAAGCCAATTTAGTCAATGCAATTAGCTACTACTAGTGCAAAGCCTGAGGACACAAACAAATATGTAAGGGATGAGGTGGATGATCTTCTACACTCTACCATTATGCTTACTCTCTCAAAGTCGAAATGTTTCAATGTAAAGGATACAAATGGTGGATGATCTTCCACACTCTACCATTATGCTTACTCTCTCAAAGTCGGCATGTTTTAATGTAAAGGACACAAATAGTGGTGTATATGGAGTCTGGAAGAAATTATGCAACCTCTATGAGAAGGAAAGGGCTACATCATAGGTACAGAAACTCATTAACCTTCTCATGGGGGAGGGGACTTCTATGTCCAATCATTGAAATGAGTTTAAAGGATCACATCAAGGACTATTTCAAGTGGAAAAGAAAGAATAAAGGAAAGCAAAATAGTGATGATGATGGCAAGAAAGAAGAGAAACAGAATGCAAAGATAGAGGAGGTCAACACCATAAGCAATGATGATGGTGATATGCTATATATATCAATACTTGGGGGTGCATTTTTGATTAGTATTGAGATGATGGCATGTATCAAGATTGGATTCTTGATTCTGAAGCATCATTTCATGCTCCTCCCCATAGGTAGTGGCTTGCTACATATGATGATAGAAGAAAAGGATGTATTGTTTAGGGAATAAATTTTCTTACAACATTTTTCAAGTGGGAGATGTGCACTTGTGAACAGCTTATGGTTTCTCTTTTGTACTTGAGAATGTACATCATGTACCATACTTGAGGAAGTGTTGAACAATTGGATGTGTGTTGTTATAAGTGTGTGATCTTTGGTGATCATGTTTGGGAGATATTCAAAGGTTCCCTTGTAGATTCTAAAGGACCAAAGTCTAGCACCTTGTAGTCTTTATGTGCATGTAATATAAAAAGACTACATTATAGCTATCATTGAACAACCATCTTACTTTGGAATCGTCATCTAGGCCATACTTCTATCATTAGAATGAAAGTTCTTCTTTTGAATTTGTAGTATCCTCTATCTTTTAACTGTTTATATTTTAGAATGTGTGAGCATCATACGAGAAATAGACTAAAGTGTCGTAAAGAGGTTGTTGATACTAGAAGATCAAAATGGTTCGAATTGATACATAGCGATGTATATGGACCTCTACCTATAATTTCTTTGGGTGGAGCATCTTGCTCCAGTTCTTTCATTCATGATGCTACTAGGAAAGTATTGGCATTTTCTATTCATAAGAGAACCGATGTGTTCAATGGATTCTGAAAGCTCTTGGTTTATGTGGAAAATCAATCAAGAAAGAAGCTAAAATGCATAAGGACTAATATAGTGGAGAGTGTACCTAGCTCAAAATGGGATGCCTAAAAATATTTGTCAAACCATCTAAGAAAGGTTTTAGATAATGTGATCAAATACTTGTCTCACTTATGGTTTTTGGGCTAAAGTTATTAAGATAAATCTATTCATTTGATTAAGTAGTCACCTAGGAAGCCATTGAATGAAATTTTCCTAAAAGAGATGTTAGTTATCAATAAATCCTCTTATGATGATGTGCAAGTATTTAATTGTGAGATTACATGTGTATCTCTAAGAGCAAGCAAAATAAGCTTGATCCTAAATCCAAGAAGTGTATTTTTCTTGGATATGGAAATTCGCATGAGATGGGTTGCCATCTTTGGGATCTTGAAGCTAAGAAGATAGTGTGTAGACATGATGTTACCTTTAATGAGGAGAATATACATAAACATCCCATCAAGACAATTGAGATACACAAGGTAGTATTTCAATAGGATGGAAAAATATCATATAAGCAACATGCACAGCCTATCTCACATGATATAGGACTAGAACACTCAAGAAATTTTGAGGTGGGAGTATGATAGCCAAATGGGCAACCTCACATTAGGGAGGATAGACAATTGGGACAACAAGAGGCTCAAGTTGAGCCAACGTTGAGAAAATCTACAAGAATCTCACAAAAGAGATAGAGATACACACTATTTGTAGATTATGCCATGGTTACAAATTTCAAGGGCCTTCATATGACTAGGGATGATAGTCAATAGAAGAAGGTTATGCAATCATAGATAGACTATTTGCTAAAGAATGCTACTTGGGAGTTGGTTCCTTTTGCCTAAGAGTGAGCACGTCTATCTTAAAAATGGGCTTACAAACAAAAAATGAATCTATCTAATGTATTTTGTAAGTACAAGGTAAGATTGGTATCCAAGGGATTCAAGCAAGAGAAGGAGATAGATTTTGATGGGATCTTTTCACTAGTAGTTAAGATGACCACCCTTCATGCAGTACTTACACTAGTTGTAGCCAAAAGGATTTGTTGTGAAAGGTAATAAATAGTTGGTATACATGCTCCACAAAAGCCTATATAGATTGAAACAAGCTCCCAAGGAACGGTATCAAAAGTATAATGCCTTCGTAAGATCTCAAGGACACACAATGAGTGAATTGCTTATCCACAAAAAAGACTATGGATGGTAGCCTTATGACCTTGATACTCTATGTGGATAACATGTTTATTGTTAGAAAGT
This sequence comes from Lygodium microphyllum, assembly GCF_053477565.2. Taxonomy (NCBI): domain Eukaryota; kingdom Viridiplantae; phylum Streptophyta; class Polypodiopsida; order Schizaeales; family Lygodiaceae; genus Lygodium; species Lygodium microphyllum. Next base: position 90,492,634 of record NC_141158.1, on the reverse strand, counting down.
AACTCATAGATGTGGATGCATTGAAGAAATGGTTGCATGAAGCCTTTAACGAAAAGGACTTAGGGAACGTTGGCCCCTTTCTTAGCATGCAAACTATGAGGGATAAAGATAAGAAGATTCTCTCTCTATCTCAAAAGGAGTATATTGGAAAGATACATGAGAATTTCAATAGAAAGAGGGGAAGGCTATCAATGTTCCATTTCCTCCATGCTTGAAACTTAGCCAAGAGAGCAACCCTAGGTCAATAAGTAGAAGGTCATAATGGCCAAGGTTCCTTTTGCATCCCAACAACTTGATATATGCTATTGTTGCTACACATCTAGACATTATTTATGCAATAGAAGCAGCCAATAGGTTTATCACAATCCCTAGTAAGAAGAATTGAGAAGCAGTGAAAAGTATCATGAGATACTTGAATAGCACTAGAGCTATGAGCATATGCTTTGGAAGACAGGTTGCATTGGGTATTCAGACATTGATTTTGCAAGGAATATGGATTGTATTAAGTCTACAATAGGTTTTTTCTTCACTTTCATAGGAGATGCAATCTCATGAGTCTATTGTAGATATGTATGGACTTACTAAGGCCAAAAATGTTGCAACCATTGAGGCATGCAAGGAATCCATATGGCTTATTCCTCTGATGGGAGATCTAGGTAGGGAGTTTCTTAAGCAAATCGATCTTATCAAGTTACATATAGATGATGACCTTGTAGATCTTCTTATCTTTCATGCATTTTGCAAAGTATAAATTATTGATATGCATAGGATAGTATCTTCACTTGATATTATCTCTTAAAGGCACACTGTCCTTTAGTTGGAAGGTTATTGGGGTAAAGGCCAAAGGCCAAAGGCCAGTAGATACCCCTTGTATAAGTACACACTCTACAGTAATACATAAGTGAAGATAATGAAGACTAAGGGTAATAACCCACCAAAAATTCTACTATGTGCTTCCTCTTTCTCTCTTTCACACACTCTTTCATTCTCATTACATTAACTTTGCATCCCATCATTGCTTCCTCTCAGCCCCGCAAATGCTTCACCCCCATAATAAATTATGGATTGCAAGGAATGATGTGTTTGAAAGGTGGTAAACCTTCCTGAGGTCAATCACCCAAGAGTAATTGAAATGTGAACTAGATAGATAGTGAAATCAAATGCAAGGATGTCTAAAAGGAAACAATTTGATAATATGCACATAACCAGCATGCAACATCATTGGTATACATACAATCCAAGTGTGTTTCTTTCTAGCTCTCTCACCCTTCTAATGTTATGCCACTCGTATGATAATTTCTCTTTAGCAAAAGTGGCTATAGCATCTCACAAGCTATGCCTACTCTCACGTTCTTCCCATCTCTCTTGTTCTATACCCATCATCCCCAAAAAGACCATCGTTAAATGCATAAATTGACACTACTATCATCTTCTCTTCCTCAATTAGTTAACTCTTTAGCCAAAACAAATACATTCTCCTCTACCCATTGCAAATCAGAAGCAAAGACACTTTAATGAGAAACATAGAATCACCCTCACCTCTCAAACATCCCTCGATTAAGAAAGTGTACCCTAGCATAGAGAAGCTCTACACTTCCTCTTCTCCGATCTTGATATCTTGTAGTCACCATTATAACTAGCCTATGCCTCCTCAAATTTGCATGTAATACACTCTTCCTCCTCTCAAGCATAACACATGCACATTCCAAGAGATTGTTGTGACCTACTTAGATGCTCGATTTGTCTCAATATCTCCTCAAAAAGTTCCTCTTCTCTAGCATAGTATTTGTAATCTGTCAAATGAATCCATATGCAAGATTCTTGATAGAAAGATTTTACTTAGGATTTTGCATCTTCCATTTCTACTTCTCTCCTCCTGGATCAACATTCACGTTTATCAACATACTTGCTTTACTTGGTGGATACTAGAGCTTACCACCATAGCTTAGCCACCTCCTTCCCTTGCCCTTTACATGCTTAAGGCCATAACCTTTGTCAACCTTAGTTTTCTTGTTTCTCCATTTGCATGCCTAGGACTTTGGTACGCACATTGCAATGTGCTTCTCCTTTTTCTTTGGATCATTGTCTTTAATGTCTCCTTCATTCTTCTTTGGGTAATCTTTTGCAAACTACCCACACTATCTACAAATGTAGTAAGAGTCTAGGAAGCTTCCAAATTTTAAGTTGCAACACCACTTCAAGTTGGTCATCATAAATCTTAACTTTAGGGGCTCCTTACATTAGTACCACACTATACTAATCTCACTTGAGAGCATTGTACAATGATACATGGCTGGGATATATAGTAGTTTCCCTAGTGAACAACAATGTTAGTAACTTCTTTATCTAACCAAATAGGTAACTTAAGGAGAGTGATGCAGAGAGGGCATTCACATTGGAGTATTGTCATGGCTGAGAAAGAAGCACTCCATGTCATAGTTAGAACTAATCTTCTCGTATAATCGATTGTGCACCCAAGCACCCATGTGAGCTAAGTTGAGCAAGGCCATAAAAGATCCTCTAACAACATAGTGGTATTGTTGCAAAATAGCTTTACCTTGATGTGTTGTGGTAAACCAATGATTGAAATGCTCTTTAGAGGGTGGATGGTCCAAGAAGTGAAAGCAAACTCAAGCTAATGTATAGTCTTTATAGGGTGGATGTTCTAGGAAGTAAAAGCAAACTCTAGCTATTGTATAGTCCATAAATCTTATCTCAAAGATAGAGATAGGGCCACCAAAATCTTCACACATTTCTTGCATGTAATAAATAATTTGCCATGCCTATGTGCCTATGCTTGTTAAGGAAGGCATGCTCCCTTCTAACGAACTTCTCAACATCATCTATATCCACACTACTACCTCAAGCAACAACAACATAGTCCAAACCATTGAGCACATTCTTTGCGCCCCTAAATTCTGCCCATTGTGATTCTTCCCACACTAGAATCAATAACATGTCTCTTACCTACCCCAACTTGTGCATGCACAAAGGATCAAGCTAACTGCCACATGTTGAGCAGAGTTTGGTAATAAAGACATAAAAGTGACTTTAATGTGACACTCTCATAGGGCCTCTTAGCTCTGTAACATGCTATGTAGTGTAGCATATGTTTGGCTTTTAATTCTAACATATGGCCAACTCTCTCTCTAGCATATAGATAACCTTCTTCATTCATAGATAACTCATCTTATGGAAACCATACATATAGAGATAAACTATTGAATGTTTCAAAATTATAAACTTTGTGAAACAGCTTTTCCTTGCAATACTGACATATTTGATAATTTCTTCTACAGAAAATTGAAGAATCAAATGACTGGGCTACAATACAATGATGTGCAACAATTCATGGTCATTTATGTTTTTGTTATAGCAACTATTTCCACTAGATACATTGAAGAATATATCAAAATTCTTAAAAGGTTAAAGATGGCATAGCTTCTAGTTTCTTATTTCAGTAAATGGTTATTGGAGGAGTTGCTATCTATTTTGCATCTTAGGTTGCCTTACTGTATTCTTAAATGGTGCAGGGACTCAAGCAAGTCCCCCACCACGTGATTATTGTCATAGAATCAAAGCAGCGCCACACTAAGAGAGGCTAGTTTTGAAGGCAAAGTGAAGGAGAAGAAGCAAGGATTCGAGGAAGCAAGCAAGAGGTAAGAAGCTCTCCCATTCTTCCACTCTTTCTCTTGGATAGTACCTCTAGAGGCACATGAAGTAGGGCAAAACAAAAATCTCAAATTTTTGTGAGATTTGGTGTACGAGTAGAGTACCATATGTTCTGCAAGAAATCCGCTTAGGGCCTATCCGCAACTTTTGTGGAAATATAAGGCCGTTTTGGGCCCCATTTTAGACACATAAGGTTACAAACATTAGTTTCAGAGTATACTGCAATTTTTTTGTGACGACCAAAAGTAGTTGCACATGTTACAAATTTCAAATCTATAAGTTCTGAGATATTTTCTAGGAAGAAAACACAAGTTTTATTTGCAAACAGGTTGCAGATTACTTGTACTACTAAGCAGTCTGTGAAAAAAATTGCTTGGTATATTGATGTGTACTTGTTGTGAAAGGTTACAGAAGATTTACTTGTTTTTTTGTATCAATTTTTTGATAATGGCAGAGAACTATGGAAAACCCATCATTGAGAAGCTGGATAAGAACAACTACCCAACATGGAAGTTTCGTATGACAAACTTCCTTATTGGAAAAGGCCTTTACAAGTTCGTTTCAGATGAAGAAAAGGAACCAAAGCTAAGCACTCAATATATCCATTTTTGAATCATTTGTCTTCTTTGTTTTTATGGAATTGAGAGGATAGAATCAATTAGTTGGCAGCAAGACTTAGAGCTAGCTAGGTGAGAGGAATATTAGAGAGAGAAAACACATGAAAGAATGTGTGTCTATTTAAGTCACATTACCGAGCTCTTATAGAGCCTAAAGATCTTGGTTTTGTTGTCAAAACATGGACAAAATCCACTCTCTTAAGCTTTTCTCGAACTCATATTAGTGTGCCAAATAGAGGTTCTAATTGAAAAGTCATGGAGCGAGTGAATAAAGGATCCTCCTAAAAAAGCACATGCATCTAGAATAAGATAGAATAGGTTACCTTAGGATGGTATGATGACTCAAAATGATTAGATTCTAGAGAGAGCAAAGTGATTTGTTGCAACTTGGAAGTAGAAAAGGACTCAAGAGAAGAGAGAAGGGAGCTTAAATTGGAATTGATATCAATCTTGGCATTAGCTAATTTAATTGGTATCAATCTTGGTATTAGCTTTGAATCCATTTCGTCAACTAAGAGGTATGCTCCATAGCCCACTTCTATTTGAATAACTATGGTGCTTTGAAAGTTGATTATCTTTGCAAATTCTATCTTGTACCCACTCTCTTCTCTTACCATCAAAGAATCATTTCCCTTTCACTTGATTAGTGCATCACATTCTCAAGCTTTGTTTGATTGATAGCCTCAAGGAGAAAGAAAAGTAGCAAAGGCAACCATACCTAGAGAAAGAAAGGGCGGAGAGGCATTTTGACAAAGGCATCTACAATAGAGAGATAAGGTTAACAAGATAAAGTGAATTTGATTCTCAAAACCTAGCCCAATAAACCACAACTATATTTAAGGTAGGTCAATCCACAACTTATAGGTTATCTTACCTTCTTGAATCTTGAGCCAAACTCCAATTGAGGTAGCCTCTAATTAAGATAGCCTTCAATTTAAATAGCCACAAAACTAAGGTATCCTACCTTGTTTGCCTCCTTGAATCTTAAGTCAGCCTCCAACTACTTGTTGTACCATTAGTCTATCCAATCACTTTGGACCAACCACAACTATAGGAGCCTACTATCTAACCAATCTAACCATAAATCACTTTGGATGCAAAGCATGGTAGTTTTAGCTTTCCAAAATGATCATGAAGAAATAAAGAAAGAGGGAGAGAGTAGGAAAGAAAGCAAGGGAGGCTATTTGAGAGAGAGAGAGAGAGAGAGAGAGAGAGAGAGAGAGAGAGAGAGAGAGAGAGAGAGAGAGAGAGAGAGAGAGAGAGAGAGAGAGAGAGAGAGAGAGAGAGAGAGAGAGAGAGAGAGAGAGAACCATCCACGAAAAAAGAGGAGACGACCATGAAGGAGAAGAAGAAGAAAAGGAGGTGGAAGGTTGCAAAGGAGAAGAAGAAGAAGAAAAATACCACAAAGGGGTGCTTCTCTGAGCTTTGAGGTAAGTCCTTTCCTCTCTTATTTCTTTGTCTTTCTTTATGCATTGCGCTTAAGAGAGAGAGAAGGAGAAAGAAAGAGGGGAAATGAGATGGAGATGGAGAGAGAGAAAGAAAGAGAAAGAGAGTTCTAAATTTATTTTATTTTTTCTTTGTTTACTTTGTGCATTGTACTTGTGAAAGATAGGGGAAAGGATTATGGTGATGGAGAGGAAAATAGAGAGAGAGAAATATAGAAATAGTGAGAGAGAAATAGAGGGGGGGAGGGAGGGAGGGAGGGAGAAATAGAGAGAGAAAGAGAGAAATAGAGAGAGGGAGGGAGTGAGACAAGGAAAGAGAGGGAGGAAGGGAGGGAGGGGAAAGAGAGAGACAAGGAGGGAGGGAGGGAGATAGAGAGAGGGAGGAATGAGAGAGAGAGAGAGAGAGAGAGAGAGAGAGAGAGAGAGAGAGAGAGGAAAAGAGAGTAATAGAAAGAGTGTTTGGGGTAAAGGCACATGTGCTGCCTAACCACCTGTGTATTCATTACACTCATAATACCTGCACACCTATACACTATAGATGGCAAGAACCCATCATTGTCACTTTATTCTTTATTCTTTTAGTGACATTTGACTAAGGGAATGCAAGTCACACATTGTAACTGTTGGAGTTCCCGCATACGAGGTCTTCCTCTCTTGCTCCATCTACCATATCTCTTGCTTTGCTCTTATTTTTGCTTGATGCTTCCACTCAAGCTCTACCTTTCAATCAGTATCAAAGCCAACCATTCAAGGAGCTTTTTTATCCTTTGCTTCAGCTCAGATTCAAAGTTCAACTCAATGTTTCATGGCAACTATTATTTCTTCCTCTCGAGGTATGCATTGAGTCTCTTCTTCTTCCCGCTTGTTCCAACTTGCTCTGCACTTATTGAGAAGCTTCCCAAGGATTCATTCAGGCTTGTTGAGTGCTTATTGAGCTAAGGAGCAGCCAATTTATCCATTTTGAGTGGATACAACATATGCTATAGAAGTCATGGACAACTATGGGGGCAAGTTGATGGCACTGTTATATTTTGGCCATAACTATTGCATATAGTATCAAATTTAGGCATTCTATAGCTAGAAATGAAGAGTGTGACAAGAGCTACACATCTAGGCATTCATAGTTTATTCTATACATTTTTTATTCTCTACTTTACACAGAACAAAACAGTTTTAGTTTGAACAACAACAAATAGTAAATTCCATAATGCATATTTGATGCTTCAAGGATGTTGTTTTGGTGCTTGCCTAAATGGTATTGTTATGCTTTTGGGACTGATTTGACCTTGAAATAGCTCAGATTTCACTATCATTTTAGTGTTATAATAACAAGGTACCAAGCATTTATCAATGAAAAGCTTATACCTACTAATGATCGATGCTTTACAGGATACTTAGTGGATGTACTGCTACTTCGATTGTTATGTATACTTTTAAATATGCTATGGCATGCTTTTGAGTTGAGGTTTAGGCTCCATTACATTGATCTTGGCTATGATTATATGCCTTGGTTACTTCAGTGGCTTACACAATTACGGACTTAAACTCAAATGTCATGTGCTTAATGTTTTGAGCTTGCATTGCTCATTTGGCATTTGATTTTGTTCCAATGGGAGTTATTTGCACTACTTTGAATGTTACATAGAGCTTTGGATTTATGCAGTTGAGCTTGAGCTTACTTTCACCGAGACCATGGGATACTTACTTCATGTACATGCTCTCTTGATATATATTGGATGTAGTTACCCTATAGTGGGCTGATTTAATTACTTATTTTGGACGTGGCACTTATTCTATTAGTGTGTTGTCAGTGATATTTATATAAGTCTAGGTTATATATTGAGATTTTCTCTGTGGATTATGCATTTGATAGCTCTCCTCTCTTTACCTTGAGATGTTCTATGTGCATGATGTCTATGCCTACCACATGTATGGTTACCCATATACTACAGTTGTGAAAACCTTCAGTGTTGATTGTTCCTAGTCTTTCTTTCTTAGTTGCTCATAGTTGGTTATTAGCACACTACAACAATTTATTACAGCAACCTGTCCTTTTTATTTCATACATTCTAACAGAGGGAAATCACTTGGATTTGATAGTTACTTGATTACAATCAATGGGGACAGCTCATCCTTCAAGTAGTTTCTATTGCTCAGTCCCTTGTTCTTGTTGGTTAGATTGCCTGAGTCATGGGACACATTTTGTATCACTATGTGTAAAGTTATACCTACTGATGGGCTGAAATTATAGGATATAGAGGGTGCACTCTTGAATGAAGAAGTTAATAGAAAGAATATCAATGCTTCTCACACCTCTCATACTTTGATAGTTAGAGGCAATAACAATAGGAGCAGTAATGATCACTATGGGAGAGACTTTTAGAAGTCTCATTCTCAGTCATGTGGACAAGTCTCGTGGCCGTAAGTCCACATTGACTTGTCACTATTGTGGGAAGCAGGATCATATTCAACCATAGTGCCATAAAATGCATGATGATAAGTGCAAAGAAAAGGGAAAGGATAAAGTGCAGGAAGAATGACATTCGCAACATTGTCCCTAGCAAGTCTAGTGTTAAAATTGTCCCAAGAAAAGGGAAACAATAAAGTGTAGGAAAAGAATGATGATCGCAACAAGTCGAGTGTCAATATTGAAGAGATTAATGTCATATAGATTGATTCTAATGATGATTGCATACTTATAGCTTCTTTACTTGATGTTTCATAGTTGGCTAATGCCTTGTCTACATATGCTTAATGTTGGCTACTTGATTCAAGGGATTCATTTCATGTCACCCGTCATCAAGAGTGGTTCCACTTCTATCGCAACATGACAAGATTTGTCAGATTAGGTGATGACCTAGCATTGAATATTGTTGATATTGGAGATGTCCAGCTACAATTTCCTTTAGGTAATATGTTTCTTTTCCATGATGTACACAATGTTCCAGCTTTGACTAAAAGCCTACTTTCAAATGGACACTTGGATGATGTAGATCACGTTGTCTCTTTTGGTGATTCCTCATGGAAGCTTACCCGTGGGAATCTTGTCTTGGCATGTAGCACCAAGTTTTGCATTTTTTACCCCTTACTTGTATCTAGGTCTATCGACCATTTTGGCAGTGGCTGTAGTACCATATGTATCGTTATGGCATCATCACCTTAGGCACATGTCATTAAAGAAAATGAAAATACTTACCCATTTGCAATATCTTTTTCCCTTGACTGTAAGTGTTTTGATTCTTGTCATCATTGTCTTTATGGCAGGCGGACTCATAACTTGCATAAGGTCTAACCTTTATGTGGGTGATGTTGAGAAATGACAAATGATGTATGATCGAGTAAGAGTTGTCCTAAATCCTATATGCATAGTGAGGAGAGTGGAACAACTCAACTTCTATAAAGCATTGTACTTGACTATCACTTTCACAATGGTGAATACAATATCATGATGCTTAGTACTTTCACTTAGTATCTTTGTCATTATCAGTGTCCTACACAAAATTGTGTTTATGAGTCCAAGCTAATCTATCTTGGAACCTAATTCACTTGTGTAACAGTTGCTCTACATTGTTTATGTTAACATGAATCTAGCCTTCATCTTCCGTCCTCCATAACTCCTACCATGCTCTAGATCCCATTCTTAACATGGTATCAAAGCACAATCGGGCATGGTTTAGCTCCTCTCCATCTCTTCTTAGCTCAGCTTCAGTGCTAGACCCCATCTCCAACCTCATTTGCATCTCTACCTTCAATGAAGCTTCCATGGCAGTCATAGTCAACAGCACCATGTTAGCTTGAAGCTCTCATATCTCTCTCCATAGGACAAATCTCTCTGAACTTCCTTATGGAGAAGTGATTTTCTACCTTTAGAGCTCCTCCTTGGCACATCAATCATTGACATTGGGCAATTATAGCTCCAACATAGCACAAACTACTGTTTGCTGTCATGATTGTGTCTGTAGATTGTCATACCTACTGACCTTGGAGGAAGTAGTGTGAGAAAATTAAGGCATTTCAGTCCTTGCTCTCTTCAAGATAATTGTTCTCTGACTTAAGGCACTTCTCCTCGTCATGTCAGAGGGCGAGATTGTGCCCTGTAGGACCCAACATTACAAGAAAACATGAAACTGGTGAAAAATTTGCAAGCAGAGATTCGATTTGATCTAGCACTCAGCATGATGCGCAATTCTCCAGATCTTTGTGGGGCATTTGAAGTCCCCCAAGGTGCACAATCTCAAACTGAAAGGGCTCCCCAAAATTCTCTCTCTATTTGTCACAATCTGTGAAACCCTACTGTCATCTCTGTGGGCAACCATAGCCAAAGCTTTAAAGTTTGACGTTTTTCACTATTTCTTCTCACTGAAGCTATCAAAAATTATTTTAATCACTGAACAACACTCTCTAAAGTTCATTATAGTTTTGGAAGTGCCCAAGGAAGCTCAAAAGGCATCCACATAGTTTGTGAGAGAAAGTAGATCAAGTACCTGTTAATACTCAACTAGTGTCAATTTGACACTGATCTTCTTGTGTCTCATGATACATTAAAATACAAACTTTTTTTTTGCTCGTTAATTGAAGCCTATCAACATAGTAGAGCTTGAGCAAATAGCTAAATTCAATGGTGAAGATTTTCATGCCTAGAAGGATAAGACCATGTATCACCCTATACGAAAGGACTTGTGGGACCTATTTGAAGATGATGTAGATAGCAAGAAGGAAGATGATGAAGACGGGTTTGTCGAAGAAGACTAGCTCAAAACCAAACAATGGAAGAAGATGAATAACAAGGCACTAGGCATCATTGCCTAGGGACTAAGTGATGATGTACTACATCATATCTCTGGCATTAGAGATGCTAGAACTACTTGGGAGGAACTTGATAGGATGTTTGGTACCCAAGCAAAGAATTCAAAGGTAAAATTACTCATGCAATTTTATAAACTAGATATCAAAGATAATGCTTCCATGACCACACACATTAATAAGTTCAAGAGCCTAAAAACCCAACTTACAACTTTTAAGAAGAATATTGATGAAGATGAAGCAATAGCCATACTACTTGCAAGTGTAAATAAGGATCCATATGAGAATCTTGTGTCCACCCTAAATAATGTTTCCAGTCTCTCACTCAAAGATATTGAGCACTCACTACTTGATGGAGAAAGCAATTTTAAAAGAAAAGATGTAAAAGAGACCAGATCAAGGGAAAAACTCATATACACCAAAGGAGCTACTAGACCCAAAGGAAGAGGTCAAGGATTCAACACTAACAACAAAAGTCAGATGACATGTCATTATTGTGGTAAGACTGGCCATATTGCCAGTGAATTCTTTCACAAGAAAAGAGCACATTGGATGCTGAATGACCACCACCAAAGTTAATTCATGAATGAAGAAGAAGAAGAAGATGCTTCTGCTACCATCAACAACTCTAACAAATTGTTCTAAGGAATTTGTTCCCATAGTGGATCTCTATATTTCCCTTAGTTGATTTGATTTGTAAAAACCCTTGCCAAAGATGTAAAGTCTCAAGCTTTAACTTGACTAGGTTGCCTATGAGCTAGTCTCTCGAGCCATGCTATCATGTGGGGGGGGGGGAAGCCAGCAAGTGTAGGGACTCATCATTTGAGAGGGGGTGTTGAGAAATGACAAATGATATATGCTCTAGGAAGAGCCATCCTAAATCCCATATGCATAGTGAGGAGAGTGGAACAACTCAACTTCTATAAAGCATTGTACTTGACTATCACTTTCACAATGGTGAATACAATATCATGATGCTTGGTGCTTTCACTTAGTATCTTTGTCATTGTCAATGTCCTACACAAGATTGTGTTTATGAGTCCAAACTAATATATCTTGGAACCTAATTCACTTGTGCAACAGTTGCTCTACATTGTTTATGTTAACATGAATCTAGCCTTCATCTTCCATCCTCCATAACTCCTGCCATGCTCTAGATCCGCATTCTTAACAGGTGAGCCTCATGCTCTTATTCATTTTGATGTTTGTGGACCTGTGCCTTGCAAGTTGTTAGGTGGTGCAAAGTATTTCATTACTTTCATTGATGATTACTTGCATAAGGTATGGCCATACCTCATAAAGCAAAAATCAAAAGTCTTGGCTACCTTTTAGTGTTGTCTTGCTTTTATTTAGAACCAATCTAGGTATAGGCTAAAATACCTATATTTTGATAATGGGAAAGAGTATGTCTCTAAAACCTTTGAGTAATTTTGTGATGAGAGAGGTGTTAAGCATCAGTTGATAGTCCCATACAACCCACCCTAGAATGGTATAGTTGGGTATATGAATAGGAAGATTCAAGAGTAAGTTTGTAGTATGCTTTTAGCTAGGCTAGCTTTTGGCAATACTTTTGGGATGAGATAATTAGTAGTGCGGTACATTTCATTAACAAGTTCCCATGCACTGCTCTTGACTATCATGTTACAAAGGAGATATGGTCTAGAAAACCTCCATCATATGCTCATTTTCATGTCTTTGGTTGTGAGGCTTTTTGCCATTTTCCCTAGGACAAGCTAAATAAGTTAGATCTTAAGTCCATGAAATGCATCTTTCTTGGTTATGGGGATACAGGTAAGGTGGGCTATCATCAATGGGATTCATAGGCTCAGAAGGTCATTTGCATCCAAGATGTTGTTTTCCATGAGGAGAAAATGCATAAGCAGCCTAAGCAAGTTGTTGAGGTATGCATAGTAATCTTTCAGGAGGAGCCCCCTATTATTGTACAACTGGCTAGATAGCTTGTAACAATTGATGCTCTTGTAGCCTAGGACCATGATGTTAGGCAAGAGATACATGTTCACACAGTATTTTGCGATAGTCTACTAGAGATAGACCTCAATCTGACTAGATAGACGTCAGTCTAATCAGTTTGCATCCTCTATGGATTATGTTATGGTGATGGATGCCGATGAGCCTCTTATCAATAATGAGGCCATGTACAAAGATGATAGTCACTCTTGGGAGAGAGCCATATAGTCATAGTATGTCTCACTATAAAAAAATCACACGTGGGATTTGGTTCCATAACCTAGTGAAAAACATGCTTTGCCATGCAAGTAGGTGTATAAGTTAAAGAGTACCCCTGGATACACCGAGTAAGCCTATAAGTCCAAATTGGTTGCTAAGGGTTTTAAGTAGTAGCATGGTATTGACTTCAATGAAGCCTTCTCTCTATCGTCAAGATGACTACCCTACGCTTGGTTTTAGCTTTAGTTGTATAGCTCAATCTAGACCTCTATCAGATGAATGTCAAGACAACTTTCTTACATGGGGACTTGCATGATGAGATTTATATACATTAGCCTAAGGGATTTGAGGATAAAAGCAAGGAATACCTAGTGTGCAAGTTGAGAGAGAGCCTTTATGGCTTTAATTAGGTACCTAGGGAATGACCATAAGTTCAATACCTTCATGCACTCATTGGGATATACTCATAGTGATATGGATCCATATTTATACACAAAGAAAGCCCATGATAGAAAACCTTATGATTTTGGCACTCTATGTGGATGATATGTTGATTTTTAGGAGTGCTCATGATGAGCTAGATACCTTGAAAGGTAAAATTAAGAAGAGCTTTGAGATAAAGGACATGGGATAGGCCTCACATATTCTTGGGATGTGCATCATGCATGATCGCTCTAAGGGGCTCCTTTACTTGCTGCAAAAGGAGTACATCTAGAAGGTCCTTGAGTGGTTTCATATGCAAGATGTTAAATCTATTGGATACCATTTACCTTCTCATGTGAAGGTTAGTATGGCCAATTGTCTATAGTCTGATGAGCAGAAGGCGAAGATGGTCAGTTGAGATGGCCAAGAGCAAAGTCCTACAAATCTACTCAGTAAAACTCTCTCAACAGAGTGTTTTGCCTTCCTTAAGAAGCTAATGAAAGTTGGATGAGATGACGTCTTTCCTTATCCTATTGTACTTTATGTACAGTTATCATTTGTCACTTTTTTCTTATTCTCTCCTCACTAGGGGCACATTTGCCTTTAAGTGGCTGGTTGTTAGGGATAAAGGTACCTATGCCTAATTGCTTGTGTATTCATTACATTGACAATATCCACATACATATTCATTGGAGGTGATGTGTGCCCATCATTATCACTTAAGGGAAGGCCGATCACACATTGTGACTATTGGAATTCCCATATACGATGTCTCGCTCTTGTGCTCCATCCGCCATAGCTCTTACTTTGCTCTTGCTTTTACTTGTGCGTTTCCAATCATGCGCTCTACCTTTTAGAGAGAAGTTAACTACTCATGCACAAGATTTCAAGGATGGGTGTGTGGAGCTAGGAAGTTGTCGACCAATGGGATCCACAACATTGACCAACAGGATCAACCTTAAGCTAAAATTGAACTTACATTAGAAATTTTGGCTTGTTTACTATGTAAAAAATAAAGTGCCAAAAATAGAAACAATTGCTAGCCTATAAATAAAAAGACCCACTTGCCTATCATTAAATTCTAGAGTTTTTGTTGAAAATCTAATGGATTTGTTGATTTCTACTTAGTTTAGTGTTAGGGCTCGGATTCCATAATCTATTTAGTACCTTTATACCTTAATACTTACATGCATCTAGGCTTTTAGATCATCATGTGTATAGCGACTTTATATTTTGTATGGTGTTCATTTGAAGTTCAAATGTCTGTCCTATGATTCAAGAAGTTGTGACCTTTCAAATTCTACATGATCAGCAATGAGAAATCTTTTAGGAAAGTGCCATAATATGGTTGTTGATGTCTCTTTCTATCTACCTATATTAGTCTCTTGAATATAATGATATCTACTTCAAGTTATTTAATCAACAAATGGTTGTGATGATAGTAAATTGTGTTACATTTTTTAGGCAACACCTCTCTAATGATTATAATATGCATTTCGTGTCTACATATCATTCCTAAATATTAAATACCTAAAATGGTCATGAATTCATTCAAAAAGTTATCTACAGTAATAGGATAATTTCAAGCAATCTGGTATTTTTCAATGTTTCTGTTGTGGTCTTGAGACTCCATAACATTTAGGATGGGTGACCTAATCATTTAAATAATGTATTGCCTATAATATAGCAAAAATGACCAATGATGATGACCATGATGTTGGAGATCGAGAGTATATCTTGATTAGCATATCCCATGTCCTTGCACTCAATACAAGCTTGCAATTTACCAAAAACAATGTATATCTATAGACCATGTGCAATGCTATGGCAAGTTTCAATAAGAAATCATTGATCAAGAGAACTTGGACTTCGAGTTAGCGGTGAGCAAAGTATGCACTAATCATACTTTATAATCAAACTTTAATTGAAACAAATTTTAATAATATTAATCATCTATAAAAAATATCCATAGAAAAATATCGATATATCCCAAGCAATGGATGTTTTGTGGTCAATAAGAAGAGTTTGTGGGTATACAATAGAAGAAGCACCCGAGTTGATAATCCTTCTAAAAGGTGCTTTGTCTAGTACACCCTCTATTAGAGAAGATATTGGGGACCTACCAAACCTTCCTCAAATTCAAAAACCTAAGATGGAAGCAATGATTAAGACACCACTACCCATGGATGCTAAGATATCTCATCCATTGAAGATGAATCCATACCATTATATAATGGGTGTCAAGTATCCTGCTTAAAGAGGCTTCTTACACTCCTAAGTATTTAAGCAAAGAATAGCTGGAGCAATGTAAGTGTGATCAAGTTATTCATATAGATAGCATACTTTTTTTTTACTTGTATAAAAAAGCTTTCTCGTTTCTTCAACATTTTTCAGATTTTCCATATTACTAAAATGTTACATATTGCCATCCAAAAACACAATGCCTAAGTCTTATGATGATGCGTGACAAGTGTCGCAGATTACAATAACATTCATGCATGTATCAATGATTGTATGCTCTTTTGAGAAGAACGAGTCTATGGAAACATGTCCAAAGTGTGGTGCTTAGAGGTATTGACAAGACGTTATTACATGAGCGGTGATCAAGAGCAAGCCTCACTCACAACTCGATAATGAGACATTAAGGAATGCCGATTGGGGAAAATGACTTTTTCAGATGCACAACACAACGTAAAAATTCAAATATTTCTACAAACACCATACGAAACACACACGAAACCAAAGAACACACAATGCCTCTCGTAGCTCAGAAATGACAAAAAAACTTAATTTTGGGTAGAGCATCACACAAACCCAACAGAAAATTCAAAAAACACCAACATTTCGAAGACAAACCAAGTGAATTGTATTCTCATACCTTGAAAACTTTGGGCCATCACTCAGCGCTTTGACATCCAAAATCTCTGACTTCACAACTAGCATGACAAGAGTTCACACTCCCACATGCAACCCTCCTCTCACCTCTCTCACAAGATACAATTGGAATTGAGGGGGAAGGCCCTTTGCTCTTCTCTTCCTCATCCGTATATAGTTTTCACAAGTTCTCTCACATACATTAGGCTTTTTTCTTTCAGCTTTTGACTTTTGCTTTTCTACTGCTTTTCATTATTTTCCTTTTTTCTGCCCTATGCTGTTTGCAACTTGTTTGGATCATAACTTCGTTGTATGAACTTTGAATATAGTTGTTTGGGTACTCAAAACCATTGGAACGTATGTGGTCAACAAGCCTTCGCGAGCAGAATTGCAAAAATCCATAAAAAATGGGCAAAAATATTAATTTTTGTAAATCACATCATTTTTCTCCATCTTTTATCTTGGACGACTTATTCCCTTCCTTGGCCTTTTGTTCATGTAATTGCACACACTTTCAACACATATGTCCTCTTTTTCTTCAAGAAATACTCGCTGACGATGTAAAAATTACGACCTTTTCCTTTGATCCTTGAGTCTTCAAAATAAACATTCTCTGGATATGAACTTGTTTTTTATGCAGTGTGCCCTAGTAAGAATATGGTTTTTTGAAATGACCTCCGTACCCAATCATTCATGATTTGGAAAAGTATGCAATATCGAATCTGTGATATGCAACCAATCAAGCAATACTCACATGAAAAAATATGAATGCACTGAAGAACTGTGCCTAGCCTATCTACATGTGCTCGTGCATCATGCATTATGCAAACAAGGTTCCTTGTTTATTTAAATCCTTAACCTCACCTCTCAATGCTCAACAAGAAGAAAAAAATATCAAACTCCGCTCCACCCATCCAAAATCTCACAATCTCTTTCGAAATGATGGTCCTCAAGATATTAACCAAATAAGAACAACCAATCTCACAATTAGCAGCATCCTTCACGACCCTCTAACTCACCCAACTACCTTATACACTCAACCAGAGGTTCCTAACTTTGTGATGAACATCCCAAATATCGTGCATACAAGAAATGTGCATGCTCAATGACAAGTGCTCTCTCATGTGCGTGTGCAACTAAGATTTACTGCATATAGCTACAACGGGCCTCATGCCATGCAAGTGCTCAATGATGGTGCAAAATGTACATAATACCAACCCATGGCATGGAAGTATTTGATAAGAATAGGAGACAACCCCCGAGTGTAGTGCATCAACAAGTGCAATGTGAAGTGCTCGTGAACCCATAATCCCTATGAAGTGCAAGAATCTCAACAAGAAATCATACCTTGTTCCATAATGTTTGGCTACTACTAGCAAACTCCAGCTTCAACCTGTCCAAAAATACCAAGCTCGACCAAGGTTATCAAGTTTCACACTCAACAAACCAAACAAAATGACAGAAAAAATCCTAAGCTAGACAAACACAAGAAATCCAATTACGAAATTAACAAAGCAATCAGTCACACAAACAACTAAGCTAGTAAAAATCAAACCTAACTACAATTTGTGACTAGGGATTTTCCATTTTCAGAAAAATGCTTGACAATGTGTAGGGTCAAACAATCTCCCAAAAGATTCTTAGACACTTTTTGCTCATACTACATGTCCACCACATTTTTTACACATCTAATATGGTGGGCTTGACGATAGGGTATGCTTAAAATAGATCCACAAATGGTATCTAGCATATACTAATAAACTCGTAAGCATGATATCGCATTCATTCCACATTTCTTGACTTTGCATCAAAGGTAAGGAATCTTTGGCTTAGTCTTGCTATGGATGGTGTGAATCCATTCAAACTCCGCTCAACCTCTTATAGTTTATGGCCAATAGTCCTTGTTAACTACAACATTATGCCATGGCTTTCTACCAAGGAAGGACACCTGATCCTTAGCTTGCTCGTGCATGGATGCTATAAAGTCAAAAATTTCAAACCGAATATTTTCTTACTTTTATGAAGAGAACATAGGATCTTAAGTCAATCATTGACACCTTTATGGTGGCCTTGATTTCTAAGTTTGATGTAAGACACAAAAATGTTATGATAATAACTCTTTAACAATTATAAATATATTTATTTATCAAAATATAAACTTTTAAAAATAATAAAATGAGTTTTATTTTTCAAAATATTTCTTCTCTCTAGGATCTCTTATAAGGCATTTTTGAGATCTTAAATCTTTTCTAACACTTGTAGATGATAATGAGGATATTTATAGTGATCTTGTTGATCTATTGCATCTAATGGCCAAAGGCCAACTATGGCTAACATTAATCAAACTGCCATACCAAGACCTCATGCATCAATCATAACCCTACCCTAGAGCAACAGTCCTATGCATGATGTTGAGGAACCACTCTAGGAGGAGCCATATGTAAATCCTTACATCTCTTATGATAAAGAGGGAAATCAAGTCCTTATTCACTCTAGGCCCATCCCAGCCATGACATGGGGTAGGGGAAGAGAATGAGGACCATGAGCAATATAGTCACAATAATCATTGACTTGCTAGAATTGTGGTCATCTTGGATATATATCATCCCATCGCCCTTCTGATTAATTCATGAATTCAATGTCATAAAACCAACTTTAGTTTTTCAATCTATTGCATTCTCTTGTGATCAACTCAAAAATTTCTTGTTTGATCAAGATTGATTCTAAAGAAGTTGCAAGCCATTCACCATAGCATTCCTCTAAACCATCCCCATTAGATTTAGGTATACTGAAAGTACTCAATGCAAAACCCAAAACCTCAACTCCAAAGATTGAAAAGAAGGGAACTAAAATTGGAGAGTACCCTAATTCGAGGCACTAAATGGAGGTCATCAATAAATTAAGGGACTAGGTAGAGCAGGCTCATTGGGTAGTCATCAATACCAGACCATGAGGATCAACAAATATCTAGTGTAGAACCACCCTCCTCACCAACTTACATAAGATTAGTGACCAGCCAAGGGCAAAAAGCTCAAGTGCACTTAGATGAAACCCCCTTGCCTCAAGATGACCTAGAAGCACAAGCTCAATTGCTCAGGAGAGGCAATATCAATGAGCTTGATGCAAGATTGTTAGCAATTCTTGCATCCACACAAGTGTTTTTGACTTAAGGCCACTTAAGGCCAACTATAATGAGACAAAATATGAAATTATGGAGTGCATTTAAGGCATGGGTTAAGATGCAAGAGTGATCTATAGTAACAAGGAAAGTAGACAATGATACTTGTATCCTAACTGTGACACCCTCCCTAGCACCAAGATCACTTAAGGATATTTATCTTCTCTGTCTATCGGTTGGCAATCTTAAGATGTTGGAGGTCGAGGGGATCACTATGAAAGACATTGAAGGGAGCTCTCTTGATCAACCCCCGAGACTCATCGTTTTCCTCTTCTTCCTTTTTTACTTCATAAGCTTTTAAGCTTTAATGCTTAAAGCTTTAAAACTTGCCTTGCTTTGCTAAGTTTTAAATGGGTTTAATCAATTTTGACTTATGGCCTATAACTCGTGTTTGCGTAGTGACTTCCATGAAGGATGGCTACAGTCCCTATCAGCTCGGGAAAGTGTTGTGTTACGAACCTCAGACTATTTTGCTCGAGACTTCATTTATTTAATTTTTTAGAATTCTTCAAGTCTAATTTGCGAGAAGTGGAGAAGATTGAAAATAAAGTCGGAATATCACACGGTCAGATCACCACTTACTATGACCTCTTTAATAAATCTTTTAGTCGGGCTATGCTAGAGTGGTTGGTTGGAAACTACCTTTTGATCTAAGAAGAGGCACCAAAGTTTCCTAAGAAAAAACAAGTGACTCGAAATGCATTGGAAGCATTAGTTTGTCAATCAGAGGTTGCTAAATGGCCCATTTAAAGAGATGTAGCTTTTTCATTACAAAGAAACTACTTGATCTAGAGGCCAAAAATAGCATCCAAGAGGGCAAGTCAATAGAAAACGATGCCAAGAACACAGTCGTGTTTTTGGATCTCAAATCTGAGTTCATTTGGGCCTCCAATTTTAGCCGCAAACCACTTGTCGACAACAATGCAAACATGCGAGGACTAAACCTATTTTTTGAGTAATTAAGTGTAAGGGGGTTAAAAACCCACAAAATCTTCATGAGAGAAAGGGGAGGGGTACATTTTTGGACACACCCCTTCAATCCCCAAAAAAAATCCATTTAGGAAGAACTAGCAGAGATGCAAGGAGTAGTGTTGGCCATGAGATGTTGAATTTTTTCACTCCAAATCACCACAGAAATCATGTAAAATGATGCATTCTATTGAAAGTTCAGTTTTTAGCCTTTCTCTCTCTCCTCTTTCTCTCTCACCATAATTGTTATTCATGTGGGCTGAGAGGATGAGGGGGAATGGGTACTAGAACAACGTGGTACAATGCGATAAATGGAGTAAAGGAGCGTGAAGGTGACTATTAGCAACTGTGCAAAGCATTAACAATTTTCCTAACTCTGAAATCATAAAAGTTTAAGTGATTTTTAGAATATTTTTTGGTAAGTTTTGATTTCAAAGGAATTTTGATTCTATTTTTGTTTTCAACATGAAATTGAGGTGCATATGTGTTGAAATTTGATATGGAAGTAATATGTATTGTGTTAAAGTGATGCAATGTCAACATTTCAAAATTTGTGGTTATTATAATGTAGAATTTCATTATTCAAGTTACACAAAACCCATAAAGTTAAGAAATATGATAATAGTTTATGAAAGTAATGGTGCATATGGGGAAAAATAATACATGTTGGCTGCCATGGTTGTGTTTCTCTATTTTATGATAAAAAATTATAGATTTATTAGTAATTATGATAAAAATAATTACTTATAATACCTAGATGCTCCTGCCCATGAGGCTGTGTGGGGTTATTTTGTGTGTCTACTAAGAGCCCAAGCTAGAGCCATTGTCCCCGTTTCATATCTCGACATATATGCAAAACAAGAGAAAAACATGGTACATAATAGTACAATACATGGCACTCTAGTACAACAGAGGATTCCAAAGATAGTCCAAATGCAAAAAAAGAGGTCCAAGAGATAAAAGAAGTGGATATTCCTTTGATCTTAGATGAAGCACTACTAGAATATATTCTTGAAGAAATAATGAAAATGAAAATGATAATGCCACATTCCTAAGCCACTTGGAATGACTATTGGATCCCATTAAGGAGTAAGATCTAATCAAGGTTCTAGACACATTCCAACCAAACTTGACATTCTATTAGTTACAGATTATATGTTAACTTTACTTAAAAGATTCAAAAGGATTCTCACAAAATTCATGGACTAAGGATCACTAATTTGTCAACTAAGGCAAAGAGAGACCTATAGCTTATGAAGGAAGTGGGTGTAGCAAATGCATGCTTGTATCTTGGCACTCTAGAGACTAGCATATGGATTGAAGGGAATTTTATTGCAGACACATCGATAGATGGAATCTCTTCAAATAATAACAGATGTGATGATGAAGGACTTGGGATTGCAAGGCATGCAGTCTACTCAGTGGCTCATTGGATTGGTAGATCAAAGCAAGGTAAAGCCTCTAGGCCTCCTCCCATACAAAAAGACCACCCTTATAGGAAGAGGCTATTGGCTATCCTTTCTTATGGTGAAATCTAACTCATATGGAAGCTCTTACCCACTCCCATTAGGAAGGCCTTCTTGGTTTGAAGCAAGGATAAGAAGTGATTGGTTCAAAGGAACCCTTACCCTAGGCAGGGGAGTAAATAAATATATACTAAGGTTGTTAGGCTCTCAAAAAGAAAATGGATCCATGTCTTTAGAAGTCTCTTCAATTTTTGCCGAATAAATGGAAGATGGAATCTTTGCAGAACAATCGTAAAGAAAATGCTTCTAAATAAAACAAAGGCACAATCCCTTATAATAGTTACTTTAGATTCTAAACAAAAAAAATCGTAAAGAACAATCGTAAAGAAAATGCTTCTAAACAAAACAAAGGGAAAAACACTTAGGTATGATGGTTCTCCCTGTAGGAAGGTTCACCCATACGACAATAGGCAAAATCAATGGGACTTTAGCTTGAGTTTGTAATGTGGTTGAGCATTGGAAGGCTCGAGATGAACAAGGTAATGGTGGTAGAAATTTTTCTATTTGAAACAGTTTGTATATGTATGAAAATGAATAAAAAATAGTTAAGTTTTCATAATGGATTGCTTAATGACTATCTCATAAAGGCTGCCAATGTCATCATAACATGGTGATATGCATGTTTGTTTTAAAAACACTAGAGTACACAACGACACTTATGGAAAGCAGGTGAACGGTATGTTGATGAAACTATCCCATGGTTAGGTGGACCCGATTAGCTGGATGGCTTTTCCCAAGGCTTAGAAAAGATCGACAAGTGTGTCTTCTTAAATTCAATCATAGAATCAATTAAGCATCGTATTAGGGAGCCAATGTAAGACTATGCATTATGGGTAGAGGGGTTAACACTCAACCCCTCTACCCATAATGTAAGACTGTGCATTATGGGTAGAGGGGTTGACACTCAACACTCTCTTGTTTTTCACTCTCATTGAACCAAGTGCGGTGCTTGTCCACCTCGTGTTTCTGATGGTTCGCAAAATGCATTCATCTCAACTCGATGTTAGATTGCTACTACAAACTGTAGTTGTGTCTTTGGGAACTCTAAGGTTGATCCTTGTGGGATGAGAGTGGACACTTCACTTGCGAGGTAGACCTAGGGATCACCTAGTTAGTCACCTAAATCTACAAGCGCAAAGATAGCTCATGGTGGTAACTAAGACCGATTTCCTAAATGATCATTAAAATAATCTCCTTAGAAATTTAGGGTTTGGTACATTTCACGTGGTATTAGAGTATAAATTTTTACTACACTTCACCACTATGACAACATTAAATTGTCAAATATAGATTATAGTTTATTCAATGTTGTGATCAACAGACTATAACTTGAAATTTTTAAAGGGATTTCTTAACCAAGCTTTGGGCCACAAGATATTTTGAGCAATATATTCTATGGCTTGTGGATTCACCCAGTTTAGGCATAACATTTCCTTGATTACTTTTAAGATTATCCTTAGATTGCATCGGTCAACAATCCAAGAGGAAAGCTGGAAATTGTGTAATGGATGTAGTGGATGTTGAGAAAATCAAGTACATTGAGAAATGATATTCTGAGAGCTTGAATTCTCAAAGAACTTAACTTGGTCCAAGTCTTTTGATTCTTTGAAACCAAAGACTTGGAAGCCCTTATTCTTGTAAATAAGCAACCATTCAACCAGAATCAATACGTATATTTGTGACTCGCAAAAATTTTAAATCCTAATAGCATTGGAATGGAACCTCACAATTCTTTCATTCCCAATATAAAAATATCAAATCACCTTGATTATACCCTCTTGGTCATGGATGTAAATAAAAATCCTCTTGGAAAATACGTAGTTGAGCCTAGTAAAACCACTATCAATTTTCCACTAGAGTATAAATTTAGGCAACTAATATCTTTTTAACAAAAGGAAAAGAAATTCCAAGATTGAATAATGTATGTGACTTGCAAATTTTATGACTTATAATATTTTTTTCAAATACGTTATGGGCGTCTTAAGGGATGTCCAAAGTTACAAGAAAATAAAGAACTAAAGCTAGTAAAGAAAATAGAATTAGGATATTCTCTTATACTTGATATCGTGTGCAAGAGGACTTTCATTTTATGTTTCCTCTAGTATAGCAGGTAGGCTCGTAGTGCAATCTACCCTTGGAAGAGCGCATATTCCAATTGATGGACTAGATCTTCATTCCACCCTACTGCCAATTCTTTCACGCTCACCCCCAATGGACGGAGTATATGGGTTGATACCAAACTTCTACCAACTATTGTATGCACATTGACCGTACCAACAACCTCAAGTATGAGCTGTGGAGGATCGGTTGGATTGAAAGGCTGAACATAGTTCAACTTTTTATCTTCTACCCAGGTCCTTTAGGTCATATAGAGTATCATGAGGGCAAGGCTATGTCCTGAGCCTATTGGGTGTACAATAGAATTACCTAGGTCATACAACCCAATCAAGTTTTATTCACACATAGATCCCACTCTTTTGGTTATAAGGTGAAGGGATTTTCTAATCTCCTTGCCAAGTATCTAGCATTAGATATCTCGAGTGAGCCACCCAAGTATGAGACTATCCCTTCAGTAGTTCTATGGTTGATTTTGTATATCATATAGCTTTTGAGTTAGAGCAAGGCCCTTGTATATAAGTAATGGAATAATACTTTTGGTTTTCTTTCTTTATAGGGAGTTATTATATCTCTAATATATATAAATTGGTGTTAAATTAGCCTATTTTTTCATATATAGATTCAAACCGTGCATAATTTCTTGGTCTTTCACGTTATCTATCAATCTAGTATATACTCGTTGGATTATACTTGGCGAGAAGACTTCATGAAGATTTTGAAGAGTCTTTAATGCCCCCCTAAATATTTAAGGCCCTTCATGAAGATTTAATGTCATTGATGTGCCAAGATGTTGGCCTATCTTGAAACAAATCTTAAAAGAATTTGATGGATGGAAAAAGCTCGTTGATATATTTTTGTTCGAGAAGCCACAAGTTACAACCATTATAACTGTGAACAATCAGAGTATCTATCAAGATTTGCATATCTATGAGATGGAGTACCTAGTGATTTGGTTGTTCAGGGATTGTTCACCTAGATGGACAAAAACAAAATGACTACATTATCAAGGGATTCCCTGAACAACCAAATCACTATCGACTTCTTAAGGTTCATGAGAAATCCCACGTATATAAAGAAATATATGTGGCCAAGTTTCATGACTAAAGCTTTACCCAATGTATCAAAAAGCTATTTTCTAAAAGCTACATGATATATACATTAATGTAATAAAACTTGAGCTTTTGATGGTGTGAATAGTCTCATCTAAAGTTAATATAATTTTTTCAAGTACCTACCACCACCAATTTTCTTGGACAATCAATAGGAAAAGAAATTTCTACAAAACAAGTTAAACCATCAGAGTTTAATGAAATAGAAACTAACATTGAAATATCAATCGAACAAATGGAAGGCTACTTTTCTATGGATCGAGCAAATGGAAGGCTACTTTTCTATGGTTGGGACAAGCATAGTCAATCAGGCCATGATTACTTGACTACATCTCACTGAAGAAGTTTGTCTATGGTAGAAAAAATGGTGTCACGATAAAGTTGTTACTAAGACATCCCAAACTTGCGAGCAAATTAAGACAGCTGTCCAAGGGAGATACTTATGTCCAATATACTAAATCTGTAAAATGGATGAATTTTTCAGCTTGAAATAACAAGGTCTAACTATAGAGGGTTACTACTCCCCCTTTGTTTCCCTCTTAAAGTATACCCCAAAAAATACTATGAGACAACAAGGAGTCTGCTTCTATCACTGCCTAAATCCACTATTGAATGGAAATTTGAAGGCTATGAAACCCTCTAAACTTGAGGATGCACTACTATGGGCTTAGTCATTGATGGATTCCCTTCCCTAGAAGGAATTTTCAAATTCCCCTATACTTTCCAAATCTTCAATTTTCCTACCCAGAGAGAGCAAGGGTCAATCTTCAAATGGAAAATCAAAATTGGGATTGCTTAAATCTTGTTAATAATGGCCCTAACCACCAATCCAACAACAACAATAATTCTCACCCTGTAAACGCTAATCAAGAGACCCAACCATAGTGCTTTCGATGTAATCAACCAAACCACTTTAGATCCTAATGTTCCATTTGAATAACCCTTCTTGTAACCCTCTAATTCCCTTGGAGAGGATAGCTTGATAGTCGTCTAGGTGTTGAGATGGCAAGCTCAACACATGCATACATTGATTATGGATCGCATGGCTAGATGGGTCTGCACATCTATACTTAGCATGTTAGTAGTCATTATGATCCTCAAATGACCACTAACTTATCACTTACTATATTTAGTCTGTTGCACCTATCTACAACTAGCACAATTATTGTGCTAGTCGATTAGTATAGTCAACTATGCACTATTTGACTTTGTAGGCCACTTTCCTTTACATTGTATCTTATCTACACTTGGTGTAGATATTATTGTGTGAAGAATAAGAAGAAAAATCTAGCAAGAAAATGTTTTGGCCTCCATCTCTCTTCTTGTGTTCTTGAGTGAGCTTCCTCTTATGTGTATGCGGTGTGTGTTTAGCGTAGCAAC
This sequence comes from Lygodium microphyllum, assembly GCF_053477565.2. Classification (NCBI taxonomy): domain Eukaryota; kingdom Viridiplantae; phylum Streptophyta; class Polypodiopsida; order Schizaeales; family Lygodiaceae; genus Lygodium; species Lygodium microphyllum. The sequence goes on along the minus strand of NC_141158.1, from coordinate 90,466,333 downwards.
TCAAGCAAGTTTTCCCATCACACGATTCTTGACATGGTATCATAGTAGCACCATTGAGAGAGACTGGTTTTGAAGACTTAAGTGAAGGAAAAGAAGCAAGGATCCGAGCAAGTAAGCAATGGGTAAGAAGCTCTTTGATTCTTCCACTCTTTCTCTTGGTGGATAGTGCCCCATCAAGGCATTAGAAGCAGGCTAGAGCAAAAATATTAGATTGTTGTGAGATTTGTTGTGCAAGCATATCATTGTATATTCTATAGACAAGCCCTTTATGATTTATCTACTATTTTTTTGGGCATTTGAGATTGTTCTACGTCCCATTTTAGACACGCAAGGTTGCGGGCAATAGTTTTAGGGTATATTGAAATTTTGGCTATATCCATAAAAAATGGGTGCATAAATTACATTTTTCAAATCTATAAGTTTTGAGGTGTTTTCCAAGAAGCAAACATAAGTATTAGCTGCAAACAAGTTGCAGATTATATATAATGTTGAGCAGACATAGTGAAAAAGGTTGCTTGGTGTAGTATTGTGCACTTATTGTAGAAGGTTGCAAAAGGCTTGCTTGGTATTTTATATCATTTTTGTAATAACGACAAAGAACAGTGGAAACCCCATCATTGAGAAGATGGACAAGAACAAGTATCCGATCATGAAGTGTGATGAATTTCCTTATTGGAAAAGGCTTTTACAAAAAAAAATTAGGTAAAGAAAAGGAGCCAGAGTTGAGTAAGCTTGCAACGACTGCTGATGAATTAAAGGCATGGAAAGAATGGAATGCAAATGATAAAAAGGTGATGTGTTGTCTATCTGCAAAAATTGATAATGCTATGTTAAGACATATCACAAATGCAAAAAATTCACATGTAACTTGGATTGTTTTTTAGAATATATTTTTGGTAAATATAAAGGCACAGAAGATTCAATTCAAGCAAGAGTTGAATACTTTGACGAAAGGAAAAATGCATGTTAATGAGTATATTTTGAAGGTAAGGAGCATTGCAGACGCTTTGGTAGTGATTGATGCAATGCCTAATGATGATGATTTGGTTTCATCTACTTTGGGTGGCCTTAATAATGAGAAGGCTTGGAAATCATTTGTCACTTTTGTGTATGTACAAAAGCCATTTCCGGATTTTGATGAGTTGGTCTCTCTCATGATTGACCAAGAGATCAAGATGCAAGGTGAAGCATCTGAAAGAAGTGGTGAATAAGTCCAAGATTTTTACTCAAGTTCAGGAAGGAGACATGCCAGATCCTCTTCAAGAGGTTGCAGTATCGGATGTGCTAGTGATAATTTTCAAAATAGGTTAAATAAGTAATTCGATGAAATGTTGGTTTTAGGAGACCGTGGAAACTTTAGAGGCAAGGGGAGCTCTAGAGGAAGAGGTGGATGGCAGAATAATTCTATATTATTTGTCATTATTGTGGTAAAATATATCATATTGCAACTCATTCTTGTGCTAAGAAGAATGATATCCGCAATGGTAAATTGCAACAAGGAAACTATGCATCATCTTTGTTGACAGAATGAAGGCAAAAGTGAGCATCTATTTGTTATACGGCATATGATAAATGATGTTATAGGAAAGGTGACACATGATGGTGTATGATATGTTGATTCAAGTGCATCTAATCATATAATTAGTTATACTGATTGGTTTGGTGAGATACAAGATTTATAAAATCCAAGTTATGTGCAGATGGGTGATGATTCATGACATTGAATTTCACACATTGGAAAGGTTCCCTTGTCCTTGCATGATGGCCAGACAAAGCATATATCTAGTGTATTACATGTTCCATCAATCACAAAGAATTTAGTGTTTGTTGGTTAAATGGTAGAGCAAGGGTTGCAGATTTGATATAATACAAAAGGTTATGTTGTAGAAGACTTTAGTGTGCAGGTTGGTTGCAAAAGGAAGTAGAGTTGACTGCAGTTTACTTTAGACACTGGAATTCTTGCTATGAATGTTGTTATGTACACTAAAGAAAAAGGAGTGATTGCAAACATTGAAGTATGGCATAAATGCATTGGACATGCAAATGTACAAATACTGAAATTCATGCAGTCTAAATCATTGGTTACAGTATGTGCTTTTAAAGTTGTGGAATTTCATAAAGTGTGTGAAGCATATCAGTTTGCTAAGCAAGAAAGACAACCTTTTTTGCATGACAGAGATGTGAGCAGAAACATACTTGATGTTATAAATATAGATGTTTAGGGCCTACACATAACATATCCCTTGGTGGCAGCAAATACTTTGTCATGTTTATTTATGATTGTTCAAGAATGCTATGGGTATATTTCATGAACAGAATGAGTGATATACTTAAGCACTTCAAAACTTTCAAGGCTATTGTTGAAATAGAAACAAGCTTGAAAGTTAAGTGCTTGAGGTCGAATGGAGGTGGAGAGTACCTCTCTAATGAATTTAGTAACTTTTTGAGGTCTCATGGGATAAAGAGACAATTTACTTTTGCAGGTATACCCTATAGCAAAATGGGGTTGCAGAAAGGAAAAATAGAGATATTTCAAAATTTTCATGGGCATTGATGGTTAAAAATAATATGCCAAAATATTTTTGGTTTAAAGCTATTCATATTGATGTCTATATTATGAATAGAACTCCCATAGCTGTAGTTCATGGGATGACCCCTTAAGAATGCTTTACAGGTAAGAAGCACCCCGATATGTCATACTTGAAAGTATTTGTTTGTATTGCATATGTTCATGTGCTAGATGAGCTATGAAAAGAGCTTGATCTAAAAGCTATGAAATGTATTTTTATTAGATACTCTTTAGAGTAGAAAGGGTATTGTTATTATAACCTTATCACAAGTGAGTTTAGAGTGAGGAGGGATGTTACTTTTGATAAGATGAGCAGTTGGTATACATCTAATGGTGATGCATTGGATGATGATGATGACTATGATAGTTATGTGCAAAAAAATAAGGCAAGAATCATGAATTCTTAATGGACTAGAAACATTATTTGGTATTATATCTACAGCTAGCCCTTGGTCTGGGAGACTAAGAAGTAGCCCCACATCTTCAGGTGCATCTGCAAAAAGTGTTACAAGTAAAGGCAAAGGGAAGAAGAAAGTGTCAGATGGTAATGATACATCTACTAGTCATTTGAAATTTTATAGAGATTCCAGTGGTCTAGAGAGTTTGGATGATGAGCTTGGTATTCCTTCAATCGGAACACCAAGTGTATAGAGAGCACATGGTAATGTAAAGGCTCCAGTGAGTGATTTAGTGGTATGCAAGTCTAGTAGGGTCAAATACCCTGTCAAAAGATTTGGTTTTGAAGATTATGTATCTCACCATTATGCTTATATAGTAAAGATGGTTGAGGATATTGAGCCCACTTATTTTGAGGATGATGTTGGTTATACTCATTGGATTGCAGCAATGGATAAGGAGATGGCTACATTAGAAGCCAATAAGACTTGGGATTTGGTACCATTGTCTAAGGGTAAGAAAGCTATTGGATATAAGTGGATTTAAAAAATCAAGCATAATGCAAATGGTTTTGTTAGCAGATATAAGGCTAGCTTGGTTGCAAAAGGCTATGCTCAAATGTATCACATAGATTATGAAGAGACATTCAGTCTAGTTGCTAGGATGGCAATTGTTAGGTGCATGATAGCTTTAACAGTATCACCACATAGATGATATAATGACCAAACTTGCATCTCCTTTTCTTGCATAAAGTGAGTGGCTAGCATCAGAAACATAAAAGCCAATGTTGACAAGATACTCTCGATCTTGTCAGACCAAGCTCTAGGTGCTTACTTCAACTCATAGAGTACTTTCTTTAACTTGCACACATATGTGTGATGATCTAAATCCTCATAACTTGTCGGTTGCTCCATATATACTTCTTCTTGCAATTCACCATGCAAGAAAGCATTCTTGACATCCATTTGCTGCAAACTCCAACCTTTGATTATTACATGTGACAGTGACAATGGGATTGTTGAAGTTAAGGACTTTTTGAAAAAGAAGTTTGAGATAAAGGACTTGTGTCAGCTAGGGTACTTTCTTGGTATTGAGTTGATCAAATGTGACAATGGTATATGGCTATCACAAAGGCAGTATAGATTGGATATGTTATCTGAGTATGGTATGAAAGCGTGTAAGCCTCTTTCTGTGCCATTGGAGCAAAATGTGAATTTGAGTGTTGATGTTGGGGATGAGATAAAAGACTCTACTATGTTCAGAAAGATAGTAGGGAGTTTGATTTGCATGACTATCACAAGGCTAGAGACTTGAGTTATGTTATTAGCCTTGTTAGTCACTTTATGCATATGCCTAGAAAGCCTCATTTGGATGTAGTAAGATGCATATTGAGGTATGTGAAGTCCACTTTGCATTGTGGACTTTTTTTGAGGTAGGTAAGGATGTATAGTTGTTTGGATACACAAATGCAGATTGGGCTAGTAACATGTTTGATAGAAGATCTACCAGCAAATTCGTGTTTTTCCTTGGTAGTGCAATAGTTACATGGAGCAACAAAAAGTAAGCTATAGTTACTTTATCAAGTATAGAGGTCGAGTATAGAGATGTTGTTATGGTATCATGTGAGGTAATATGGCTACAAAAGTTATTGGATGATTTGGATGTGCACAGAGATGGTCCAATTAGCATTCACTACGACAACATGAGCAGCATATAGTTAGCTAGGAATCTAGTGTTCTATGCTAGGACAAAACTCATTGAGGTGTATTACCACTTTGTGAGAGAGAAGGTTCTTGCAGGAGAGATTGACTTGGTTTATATTAGCACAAAGAATCAAGTAGCAGACATTTTCATAAAGGCATTGGATCCAGAGAAGCTTTGAAATTTCCGAAGCTTACTTGGAGTTGCAAACATATAGTTGAGCTTGAGAGGGAGTGTCAAGATGGCAAGTTCAATACATGTGGACATTGATAATGGGTCACTTAGCTAGATAGGTTCGCACATCTACACATAGCACACGGATACTCATTATAATCCTCATATGGCCATTGTTTATCACTTATTATATTTAGTATATTCCCTCTACCTATCTACAGATGGCATAGTTATAGCACCAATCGATTAGTATAGGCAGTTATGCATTGTTTGACTTAGTAGGTCACTTTCCTTTATGTTTTATATTATATATACTTTGTGTACACTATATTGTGTAAAGAAGAAATTTTATAAAAAAAAATTGGCCTCCATCTCTTTTCTTATGTTCTTGAGTGAGCTTCATGTAACGTGTCCACCTGTTTGCTCATAGGACACGTCTTAGCAGCCCATTGGGAAGAGAGTCCAGAAAGTGCCGCCTAGTACTCCCACGGAATGACATAGGGTTTGCGATCTAGGTCTTCCCGAGTCTGCCACGAAGCGGAAGCATTCCGGCCGTTCCCACTTAGGACCGACCTGAATCAGGGTTTTTCCTAGTGGTCAAGTTTCTAGAACGGTAACTAGCGTCGAACTACTTTACACAGAAACGTTAGGGTCGAAGCAGATTCATGCTGGACTTGGTTCAAGGAGAATGGGAAACGAGAGGGATGCAAAGCTCGACCTCTCTACCCATAAGGCATAGTTCCATTCCGTTCCCCTAAAATAGCACAAATCGGGACTCTAGCTTCCTAGATTCTAAGTCATCGTTACCTTGCTGTCAACTTCTTTCGAGAAAAGTTCCCGGCCAACCGAGACCACCCATCCGTAGGACGGGACCCATGGCCACATCCACCGCACTTTCCTCAAGGTTGTTTTAGTTGTCTAATTACCTACCACATTTAGTTTGACATGCATAAAACAGCTTTCTTAATTAGCCAATTAGTCACCGGTTCCTTCATGTAATCTTAGCACTGACATAGAAAACAATGTCAAGCAAGTTCCTTTTCAACAATTGATCTTACTTATCAGTCTTTGGAATACATCATATAATCCAGCCCGAAGGCTATCCATAATCCGCCCGAAGGCGATCCAGCAATCCTTAGCGATTACTAATCCAAGTTTCCACCCATTGACTAGTATATGTGGGCCTCGAGATCCAATCTCGAGTCACGTCGGCCTCTTGTGCAGGACCTCAAAGGCAGGGGATTTACAGCCAGAGCCCCCCCTGGCACCCAAGCGTCCTCCTACACCAAGTAGCACCCACGGAGAGACCTCTCGCGACGGGTTCGGTCCACATTCCTAGTGCGGCTAACAACCCCCTTGGTTAGGGTTAGGCAGACAGTCGGGGATAATTGATGCTGCCTCTCCCTCCAAGCCTTCAACTTGAAGCATTAATTATTTTTCCATCTTTAGTTCATTGAGCAAAGAAGTACAAACGGTGCTCCTAACCGTACAAACACAATCAATCCAGTAGTTATTTGTTTGGCCAACTGCTAAGGTGTCAATCCTTCTCTCCGAATGCATCCAGTATTCAATTCGGGATTAATTGCGACTTGGCAAGATCCCCAAGGGTTTGTTTGTTTACCCTTTTATCCTTGGGTTAGGATTTATGCCCTATTAACCCAATTAACAAACACCTTAAATCTCCTTATATTAAGGTCAACAATTTCCTGGGCAACCTTGTCACCCTAACTTGATCGGTCAATTTCTTGCTAGGCAATACGTAACTTCCCTAACTTTGCAAATCAATAGCAGGATGACTACTCATCCTCTTGCAAGTTAGACTTGCACTAGAACCTGCCAACCTTGTTCTAAGGAGTGGCAATTCTACTTTGTGATTTAACACAAAACCATGCGATGTTGCAACTTGTTGCATAGGAGTCTCATCTGACTTACGAGACCATCTCTCCCATCAAACGACGTTCTTTGGTTAAGGAATACGTTTGGTCAAGATGTAGGGTTTGGGATGTCTTCTTGACCCAACCCAACCCTAACCTTAGTAGGCCGATAACGTTTGGCCCTAGGGTTTCTAAACTTAATCAGAAGTCGAGTATTAGGCCAATTTATCCTAGGGTAGAAACCCTAGATTGTTCTTGCATAGGCGTCCAACTAACCCTAACATTCCGTGAATGTGGGTAGGACCTTTGGGATCAAAAGTCTTGACTTGGCATCCCAAGTGCGATACTAGGCAGAATTTTTAACATACTAAACCCTACCTAGCACTTTGAAGTGTTTGTCGTACCAACTAGTTATGCTTTTACGAATCCCTTGAGGGTTATGCCATTATAAGCGATTTACCTAAAACGATCTAATTGTCTTGCGACGAGAATAATCTTCGCTTAGAAGAGAGGCAAATACTTTTCCTAAGAGATGCAATTAAATTCAAGATACAACATTCCGTGTAAGTATGAGAATCATAGACTTTTCCTTCTATGCAACTATAGGGTTTGCAATTGACCATTTCTTTTCCTTGCTAAAATCATAATGATTGACAATTTGGGGATAACTCGCATAAAACCTACATAGATTTACATTAAGAACTATGCCTCTAAACCTTTCCTTTAATGCAATTGAATTCAAGCTTTAACATGAAATGCATCTTTTCCTAAAACAACTTCGATAAAAGAAGTTCATACATGACGAATGTCATAAGTCTATTGTTGACTTAATCCGTTCTACGGCAATTAATCTAACTTAAAATGCACACATCCTCTCATGCAACAGGCAAGTTCATGGTTTCCTTTTGGCGTCTAAGATTAACATTTATACGAATCACGTCCATGGATTTAAATCATAAGTGCAACATGTGACAAGCTCTATCCTTCTTAGGACGATATCCTCTTCTAATTTATGCATTATCATTCAAGAAGATTTGCAACTACCCTTATTGACGGGAGTGCGTGCAACTTCAATTCATCGGCATGCACTAATCTTGTAAGATGAATGGATGAATGCATTTAAATTTTTCTAAAAACATCGTGCTTAACACATCCCTTTCATGCAAGAAATACAATTGGAACCTGGGCATGAGGACTCGCAGCGATGTCCACATGTAAACTTGGGTTCCAGGCTCCCCCGTGTGCACATTGCATTTTTTTTTTGGGGGCCATCGATGATGTAGACTCTTGACTCCGCAAACTCGTCCTTGCCTTTATTCGATCTATGAACTGCCTATTAGGCCGATACTTCTTTCCTCACGCAGAACTTGGGCCTTACGAATCTGGCTTTTGAGACCCGAAAAGACACACGAAAACAAGGCTTAAGGAAGCCCTTGGTGGAAGCTTCCAAGAAGCTTCTAAGCTTCTTATCAGAAGCTTACGTGGAGAGAGAAGAAGATAGATGGGAGGATGAGGACGCTGACGACGGGGATGGTGATGATAATGATGACGGGGGTCATGAAGTGGCGCAACGTGGCATTTCAGCGACGGCAAGTCCTAGAGGCAGCACGGCACGGCGGCGCTCCTCTGACAGCCCGGCCTCCCTCCCCCCACCCCAAGCTCCAAGGGGGAGTTTATATAGGCTAGGGGGGGGGATCCACACACGTGGAGGGAGGCAGGATCCCCTCCTCGACTCCTCTCAACTCTACTTAACTCACTCCCTCTCACACTCCTCTCCCCTGCCATGCATCGGCTGAGGGGAGGGGTAAATAATTAAAAAAAATTCCTTAATTTTAACCATTATCCCTTTTTCCCTCTAGAAGAGGTGTTCTCATGCGGGCTTGCGGTCTACAAGCCGGGGCCTCTTATATACCACTCAAGGATTGCTAATCCAAGTCTCTACCCATTGACTAGTATGCGGGCCTCGAGATCCAATCTCGAGTCATGTCGGCCTCTTGTGCAAGACCTTGAAGGTATGGGATTTACGACCAGAGCCCCCCCTGGCACCCAAGCGTCCTCGTGCTCCAAGTAGCACCCATGGAGAGACCTCTCACGGTAGGTTTGGTCCACATTCCCGGTGCGGCTAACAACCCCCTTGGTTAGGGTCAGGCAGACAGTCGGGGGTAACTGATGCTGCCTCTCCCTCCAGGCCTTCAACCTGAAGCATTAATTATTTTTCCATCTTTAGTACATTAAGCAAAGAAGTACAAATAGTGCTCCTAACTGTACAAACACAATCAATCAAGTGGTCGTTTGTTTGGCCAACTGCTAAGGTGTGAATCCTTCTCTCCGAATGCATCCAGCATTCGATCCGGGATTAATTGCGACTTGGCAAGATCCCCAAGGGTTTGTTTGTTTACCCTTTTATCCTTGGGTTAGGTTTTATGCCCTGTTAACCCAATTAACAAACACCTTGGGTCTCCTTATATTAAGGTTAACAATTTCCTAGGCAACCTTGTCGCCCTAACTTGATCGGTCAATTTCTTGCTAGGCAACACGTAACTTCCCTAACTTTGCAAATCAATAGTAGGATGACTACTCATCCTCTTGCAAGTTAGACTTGCATTAGAGCCTGCCAACCTTGTTCTAAGGAGTGGCAATTCTACTTTGTGATTTAACACAAAACCATGCGACGTTGCAACTTGTTGCATAGGAGTCGCATCTAACATACAAGATCATCTCTCCCATCAAACGGCGTTCTTTGGTCAAGGAATACGTTTGGTCAAGATGTAGGGTTTGGGATGTCTTCTTGACCCAACCCAACCCTAACCTTACTAGGCCGATAACATTTAGCCCTAGGGTTTCTAAACTTAATCCAAAGTCTAGTATTAGGCCAATTTATCCTAGGGTAGAAACCCTAGATTGTTCTTGCATAGGCATCCAACTAACCCTAACATTCCATGAATGTGGGTAGGACCTTTGGTATCAAAAGTCTTGACTTGGCGTCCCAAGTGCGATACTAGGCAGAATTTTTAATGTACTAAACCCTACCTGCACTTTGAAGTGTTTGTCGTATCAACTAGTTATGCTTTTACGAATCCCTTGAAGGTTATGCCATTACAAGCGATTTACCTAAAACGATTTAATTGTCTTGCTTGCGACGAGAATGATCTTCGCTTAGAAGAGATGCAAATACTTTTCCTAAGAGATGCAATTAAATTCAAGATACAACATTCTGTGTAAGTATGTGAATCATAGACTTTTCCTTTTGTGCAACTATAGGGTTTGCAATTGACCATTTCTTTTCCTTGCTAAAATCATAATGATTGACAATTTGGGGGATAACTCACATAAAACCTACATAGATTTACATTAAGAGCTATGCCTCTAAACCTTTCGTTTAATGCAATTGAATTCAAGCTTTAACATGAAATGCATCTTTTCCTAAAACAACTTCGATAAAAAAATTTCATGCATGACGAATGTCATAAGACTATTGTTGACTTAATCCGTTCTACGGCAATTAATCTAACTTAAAATGCACACATCCTCGCATGCAACAGGCAAGTTCATGGTTTCCTTTTCATGCCATGCAATTCTTGGACAACATTCAATGGCATCTAAGATTAACCTTTATACGAATCATGTCCATGGATTTAAATCATAAGTGCAACATGCGACAAGCTCTATCCTTCTAAGGATGATATCCTCTTCTAATTTATGCATTATCATTCAAGAATATTTGCAACTACCCTTATTGACGGGAGTGCGTGCAACTTCTATTCATCGGCATGCACTAAAATTGTAAGACGAATGGATGAATGCATTTAAATTTTTCTAAAAACCATCATGCTTAACGCATCCCTTTCATGCAAGAAATACAATTGGAACCTGGGCATGAGGACTCGCAGCGATGTCCATGTGTAAACTTGGGTTCGAGGCTCCCGCGTGTGCACCTTGCGTTTTTTGTTTGGGGGCCATCGATGACGTAGACTCTTGACTCCGCAAACTCGTCCTTGCCTTTATCCGATCTACGAACTACCTATTAGGCCAATACTTCTTTCCTCATGCAGAACTTGGGCCTTACGAATCCAGTTTTTGAAACCCAGAAAGACACACGAAAACAAGGCTTAAGGAAGCCCTTGGTGGAAGCTTCTAAGCTTCTTATTAGAAGCTTACGTGGAGAGAGAAGAAGATAGATGGGAGAATGAGGACGCCGACAATGGGGATGGTGATGATAATGATGATGGGGGTCGTGAAGTGCCGTAGCGTGGCGTTTCAGCGGCGGTAGGTCTTGGCAGCAGCACGGCACGGCGGCGCTCCTCTGACAGCCCGGCCTCCCTCCCCCCACCCCAAGCTCCAAGGGGAAGTTTATATAGGCTGGGGGGGGGGATCCACACACATGGAGGGAGGCACGATCCCCTCCCCGACTCCTCTCAACTCTACTTAACTCACTCCCTCTCACACTCCTCTCCCTTGCCATGCATCGGCTAAGGGGAGGGGGTAAATAATAAAAAAATATGCCTTAATTTTAACCATTATCCTTCTTTCCCTCTAGAAGAGGTGTTTTCACGTGGGCTTGCGGTTTACAAGCCGGGGCCTCTTATGTACCATGCGGGTGGAGTTTATTAACGCGCGAGGGTGGAGCATTTAGCCTAGGGTTCTTCTAGTCACGAGGAGATTATTTTAAGCTGCTCTTGTGTGGGGCGTGTAGTGATCAAAATTCATTAATATTTCGTGCATAAATATTACACTTCCTCTTGTGTGGAATGGTATATATTTGGCACATCAACTCAAGCAAGTCCCCCTACCATGCGATACTTGACACTAGGGACTAATCCTAGTTATGACCATCCAAGCTAACTTTGATAGAGTGAATTTAGGTGACTAGGCATTCCCTAGGTCTACCTTACAAATGAAGCATCCAGCCTCATTTCACAAGGATTGACATGTGATTTCTTACATATATGATTATGGTCTCTAGCAACAATCTAGCATCAAACTTAAAACAAATCCATTTTGTGAATCATTCAAGATTGAGGTGTAGGCAAGCACCACACTTGGTTCAATGAGAGTGAGAAATGTGGGGGAGCTAAGTGCCAACCCCTCTATCCATAAGGCATAGTCTCACACTGATCCCCTAAAATGGTGCTTCATCGGTTCTAGGATTGACTCATAGGAATATCACACTTATAAGTCTTTATTCTTAAACTTGGGGAAAGCCACCCGGCTAACTAAGTCCACCCGAATGTAGCAAGATTCCATCGAGAAATCATCCATCTACTTCCCATGATGTCGAGTCATATTTTAGTGTTTTAAGGAGGCAAACTATCATGCTATAATAACTATACATACAACTTCATTAATTAATGTTTGCACAAGGTTCATAAGAATACTCTTAAGATGTGTACACTAAGTAATCTATTTGAAAAAAATCTATTTTTTATTTTTATAGTCACATATACAATTACTTTAAAAGCAAACCAAACCAAACTAAGTTATCACCCTTGTCCTGTTCATCCCAAGCCATAAAATGCTCAACCATGCTAGGCTCGTATAGGTTTTCAACTCTCAATCACATTGGGCTCATACAAGTTTCTAACCTTATTTTAGATCCGAGACTGAGATTATAACTCAAACCTAAGCCCCGTTGGTTCTCACCACCATAAGGATGAACCTTTCTATACGAAAGACCAAATATACCTAAGTGGTGATCGAATGCATAAGGTGGTGTACAATACTCTGAGTGAAGAGTAACCGAAGTGACCTTGTGGATGTCATCACGCCCCATTCCTACCTGGTTAACTGAAGCCACAAACATGATTAGTACAATTCTTTTCATACTTTAAAGTAAATACACTCAATCTCTAATTTTTCTACCAAGCATTTCCTTCAAAATAAATTTTTAGTGAATCATAATCAACAAATAGGAATTTTCCTATGATTTCTCAATCAAAAGAAGTTCATCTCCATACATTTGTACATACTTTACTTATGTGCGTGTGAACATATCCTATTACTTATTTTTTCATTCACGAAATGATACTAAGTATTATAATGTGTGTGAATGCACTCTAACAAAACAATGAGAAACTAAATTAATTTTCTTTGCAAAAAGAACATCAATTTATAGTAATTTAAGAATTTATCTCAATTTTTTCCAAGCAACTAAATAATATTTAGAAAAAAAATGACATTATCTAAGAAAATATGACTTTATAAAGTTTAATTTTTAATTTACGAAAAGTAAAGTAAATATTTTATCTAATAGTTTGACAAGACAACTATCTTAGATGCTAAATAAGATTTTTCAACGAATTTACATCAATTCTATTTGCTAATAGGAAATTTTAACTAATTTTTAAATTAAAAAATCATAACTACTAATTCTAGTCATACTTAATTAATTTTAATTTAAGTTTTTTTTTTTTACTTTATCATATTGTGTTTCAAAATGTGATATTATTTTGATTATATCTCTAAGTTTAAAAGATAAAGATATTAAATATAATAAGATAATTATTATTATATTATTTTAAAAGAAATATTTATGATTAAAATTAATAATACCCCAATTTTAGTACAAATGTTTTTAACTCAGTCATAATCGTTTAAAATTTTGTGCATTATTTTGACTTTATCTTTAATAATAACCTAATTTAAAAATACAATATTATACATCAATCCTATAAACGGCCAAATTTTCAGTATTATGGCTGCTCAAGGGTCCTGCCATATTGATATACTTACCAGGGGCCATTGTGGATGGAAAGAGGGAGAAAAGAAAGGATTACTGGGGAGGGGGGCCATAGGCAAACTACAACTTACACCTTCTTATAGAATTTCCTCGCCTCTAACTTGTAATTCTCACTCCCTTTTTTACTCTCAAGAGTTGACTCATCATCATTATGCAATGAAAATGAGAGGAGAGACCCTCCTTTAATTTTTTTATTTTTTATTTTTTTTTTGAGGGGGAGAGGGTTCATCTTTTAGTGAGGTTTTGATAAGGGGGAACTATTTTTGTTTTATTATCTTCAGGGTTTTTTTCACTTTTTAATAAAAAAGAAAATTTTAATTTTGTGCAACTTTTTTTACTTATGTTTTCATTTTATATAAAGAAAGAAGGGGGGGGGGGGGGGGGGCGGCGGGGGGTCGCACCTCAAAGAATCAGCCCTATTAGCCCATTTCTCCTTTTTTAAAAGCCTTAAGGCTTAAAGTCTCCTTTTTCTTTTTTTCTTTTTCTTTCTTTTATACACACACATGTCGTGCGCGCACGTGTGTGTGTGTGTATGTTTGACAACATTTAAAATTTTTGAAAATTTTGTCAAATTTTAGGATAAGGCTCATATTATTTTAAGGAGATCACAACTAAGAAAAAGATTGCAAATTTTCCAAGAACTAGAATTAATCTCTAACTATTTTTTAAAAAAATCATTTAAAAATCAAAATAATTAACATCTGTGCCATTAGCCAGCATCACACTAGAAGTGAGTGATCTCAATGGGGGGGTATCATCCCAAAGTTACAACATAAAGCGGCTTAGAACACTTACTCTTGCCCCTATATCCACAATTTCTTTTGAGTTGTATCTCCTAGTCCAACAACTAGAAGGACCGTGTGCTCTTCAATTCCTTCCCAGAAAGCATTAATTTGTAAAGCACTGGGCATCAGGAGGGCGTCACACTTGGTCTATGCATTTCATTGTCCATCCCTTGAGCTTTTGCTTGTTGGCTTGGTCCTTCCACCCATGTTTTAAACATAGTCCACAAGTTAGGATTCAGTCTCATGTGTTGGCCTAGGGGTAACAACACTTGTGCTAACACTAAGGCTACCAAGAGGATGTCATCGATTGCATTGCCATGATTTCTTCTAGATTAAATAGCATTTATGCCTATACTTTCTTGGTGTAAGATGGGTTCACTCATTTGAGCTGATTTGTGTGGGTCAACCCCTTGGCTTTCCACAGATTGTATGAGAGGTGGGTGGCCTCACACTTGATAGTTCGTGATTATCCTAGTCTGATATTGAGAAAGTTATGTTGGCTTGTACCTCTTCGACCCAACTTTGCACTTTCTCTATGATCTCAAGTTGGTGCTTAGAATCAGGGTACTCACTACTTTAGCACTTCCCTACTTCTTAGTTTCAAGTGTTGAGATTTCAAGTTCCACGTCAAGAACTTTTCTCCCCATTATCACAGTAGTAGCACTATTGCTCTTTAAGTTTACCTTTGCTTCAGTTATCTTCTTCTTCTTTTTCATGTTCTTTTTTCCAATGGAGGATGCATCTATGTTACGAAGGCCGCCTAGTACTATCACTTTTTGCTTGGTTTAGCCTGAGCTTTGGTCATCATATTTAGTGGAATGTGAGTGGCTTCATCGTCCAGTGACTCAACTTTGAAGAGTCCCAAGGGAATGGATGGCATGCTCATGTTACTAGTACATGCCTTTCTCCTTGGACAATTAGCGTACAAGTGTGACACTCCACACTCTAGGCATCTAAGCTCATCCTTCTCTTTGTTGGCCTACTCTTTTTCAAGGCATCATGATGAAATGTGTCCAAGGTGGCCATAGTTCTAGTAGGTCAAAGACTCTTTGCATTGCATTCCACCATTATCTCAACCTCTTTCTCTATCCAAGGTCATCATCAGAACCAGTCTATAATCCATAAGGATTGGATTGCCCTCTTCTTCATCATATGAGATGTAAGGTCTAGATATGGTTCTTCTTCCATTGTCTCCTCTATGTAGTTCACAGGTGCATCACTCTGTGGAAGAGTTATAATTGGTGTAGGCAATCTGGGTATATCGGTTGGATTAAAGTCTTCCCTAGGTGCATTTGGTCACTGGTCAATGGGTACTGGGAGAGATAATGGTGCTTGTTATCCAAAATTGAACTGCATGTTCACTATGTACGGTTGCTACTAGTATGGTTGATTACCAACTGCCACAAGTGTTGTGGCAATTGGTAATGTATAGCTTCATGCCCAAACTGTCCATGGTCCCATGGTTTGAACAAGTCCTAGATCTAGGTTCAAAGCACTCTATTGGAAGATGGTTTCCTTCACACTGCACATGATGAATGTTGAGTCTCATAGGCCTTCTCAAAACTTCTTGTACCTTCACCGATTCTAGTTTTAGGTTAGACATCTCTTGCGTTAGGTTTGATCCCTTTCCCTTCTCATGGGTTTCAGACATGGCATGCTACGGATAGTTGATCGTTCACTTTTCTCTTTCAATAAGTCATCAAATGTCGTGGCTTCCTCAAACACACTAGCCAATATGCCTCTTTGCAAGTTTGAATTACTCTCTAGGGCTTTGTAAAACTCCTCATTTTTAATGCCATGAACTTTGCCCAAAACAAAAGAGATGTTGCAATTTAGTTATGCTTGAGAAAGATAGATTTTTGGGCCTTGAAAAGGAAATGGCTACTTTTAGAAAATTATAGAAACTATCACATATAGCCCCATAAAGTTATTGCTAAAGATGATACATAACTCTAGGCATGGGTCTCTCAATTATTTTTTGCAAAGATTGCGTACATGTGTAGCATAGTCTACATCTCTTCCATATCTTTCTGGCTCACATTCATGAGCTTGACAATTGAGTTATTTGCATATCTGGCATCCAAAAAATGCTTAATGAACAAGTTTTTAAGCAAATTGAAGACATTCTTCTCAGTGTCATCTAGGCTTGTGAACCACATTTGGCCCTTCTCTCCCAGACCAAGTTCAAAGGCTAAAGCCCTCTTGTTAGCATCCATAAGATTGTTTGCCTCACAGACGTGCTCTAACTATTCAACAAATTTGTATGCCCTATATTTGTTGACTTGGATGGATGAGTTGAGAGTAGGAGAGCACAAAATGGAAGAGTCATGACAAAGAGATTGATGTGAGAGGCCTTCATTTGGTAGAGAATTGGGGTTGTCCATCAAATAATTTTCTATGTATTCTACTACTTGACAAGAGAGAGTGAACAATGGACTTAATGAGGATACAAAGATGGAACACATGTGTTGGATGATGTGACATAAATATCTTGTGACAAAGACCTTAGATAAGGAAAAAATTCAAAATTTAACAAAAGAGGTAAGAGTAAACATGTGGCAAGGGCAAGAAGCTAGGAAACTATGTGAAGCATATGCATGTCGGCACAAAGTAATTAGGTAGTCCATGTAAGTGAGGATAAGATTAGAGATAAGGTTTGTGGATAAGGATTAATAAAAGTGCAGGAAAATGGGAGGTAATGTAAAGGCTTGCTTTATTTTGCTATGGCAAGGCAAAGCATGCCATTAAATGGATTGTGTGATCACTTTAATTGGATAATGGATAGGTGGGCCACAAATGAGGGTGAGAAAGGGGTTTAGACCTTAACATGGTAAAGGACCGAAGGGACAAGTAAGTGGAGAGAGGAGATAAGCTGAGATAAAGATGACAATAATGATAAAGAGGACAAATATCTCTCTCTTTTAAGGAGAGGTGATAATGAAAAAGATAAAGAGTAGGTGAAGACAATAAGAATAGAAAAGAAGTAGGTGGATAGGATAAAATGAGATCAAGCTAATGAAGATAAGGTGCATGTAGATAAGGTTATTTTACCTTGACATGGATTTAAATCCTACTAATCTACACACAAAGCAATTGATTTGGAATGCATGCAATAAAAAAATCTAAGAATTAATTGAGTAGACAAAAGCTAGAAGCTAATAACCTAGGCCCTCAAGAGCTTGGTGTGCTCTAATAGCATGTAGTGAAAGTGATGGTGAGAGAAAGAGAGAGATACTAAGACAATGAGATGAAGAATGAACCACACACTTGTAATGCACACTTTCTTGCACTCTTACATTGCAATAGCTAAGAGTACACATATATATACAATAAAGGTGTGGATATGGTAGGTTCTCTTAGTGAAGTATCCTCCACATGTTCTAGATTTATATTATCTAGTTCTCCTAAATATCTAAATATTCTCTAAGTAGATGTTCATATGATTGTATTCTAATATTCTAACGAACTATCCTAACGTGTCATCATTAGAACCCAATCAGTACCATTTTAGGGGGCTGGAGATGAGACTTTACCCTACCCTATGGGTAGAGAGGTTGGTGTGCAATGCTCCCCCTCATTTCTCACTATCTTTGAACAAAGAGCGGTAATGGTTCGCTTCAATCTGAGGGGTGATACTAATGTTGTCACTTCAAAAGCTAATGTTAGATGATTAAGAGGAGACTTTAACATTTAAATTAGATTCATGTTTCAAGTCGATCCTTGTGGGGTGAGGTGGAGCTTCCCCTATGAGTTAGACTCAAGTAGCTCAAGATTGTGAATTTCCATTTATTTGAACGAGTTTAGATCACAGTACTCTTGATTACTCCTTGATAGGCTACTAAAATATGTGTTATCAATGCTTGCTATATGTAGGTACATTGCAGTGCTCAAGCAATCTCTATCACAACTTACAAAGCAGTACTCCTTATGGCAGAGTTACCAAAGCAATTATGAAAATTCATAAGCTACCCCTTTGATCCTCAAGAAAATTTCAATGGGTTACTCAATTATTCTCATCATAAAGAAGAAAATCATCGAGCCACATGCATGTCAATCCCTCATGTCAAAAAGGCAAGCCCACTAGGTTTAGACTACCATTACCTATCTCTCTATTATCTTTGTTTGTGCCCTTGAGCACATAAAGGTCCTTGCTATTCCACAACCTACAAATTTTTAGTAAAAGACATGTAATTTCATGATTTTCAATTTTTTAGAGTTGTGCAAGCCCAAAGAAGTTCAAATTAAGCATCTGGCGAACCCCCACTAGCCCACTAGTGCCTCTTCGAGAATCCCAAATGTACTTGCGATTGGGTAAAAACCCTAAATAGGCCAAATCATCCAAAAAAACAAAAAATAAAAGAGGATAATATAAATTTTATGAGTGTGAAAAATAATTAATGCATACAAATTCAACTCACCAAACTATCCCCCATCTATGCCCATAGAGGAGCTAGTCAATATCCAATGGAAGACTTTTTTTTGTTCTCGTAAAGCACATTGGTTCAATATCTCATATCATCCCTCAAAGAATTGTAGGTTTTTGTCCTATTATGGCTGTGATTTTTTATGCTTGGATCAATCATCAAACAAGAGTATTACTATTAGTCAATAGTACTAGCTAGTCATCCTACATGCTAGCTAGTTGGGTCATGTCTTTGTCCAATTTTTTAGCTCATCAATTTTCAAAAATCTTTCAGTAAAAATTTTAAGAATCTCATAAATTTTCAGCTAGCTTCCATTTAGGTCTCAAACAAGAGAAAATGTTTAGTCCAGAAGCACGTTGATATGCCTAATGGCTAGCTAGTCATAGTTGTCATGATTGCTATGAGTTGCTTACTCCAATATACCAAAATCTCAAAAATTTTCTTCAAATTTGTAGAGGAAAACCAATAAATTTTTAATAAATTTATAGCATTTTCATTCCATATAAATTTTCTCAACCTATGTAATTCCTTGAAAGATATTGTTTTTAATCATTGTGGATACTACCCATCATCTAAGCATTCCAAAAAACCATGAAAAAAAATCAGAATTAAACCAAAAAATTAACCAAGATTTCATGAAATTTTCAAATTCTTTTAACTACAATAATTGGTCACAACAATGCGCATACACACAATGCTTATCACCATCTAAATGTAGATCGCATTTGGCTAGTTGTGTGATCGAGCACTTAGCCCATGTCATGTTTAGTATTTCCATGATAAAATAAGTGAAAACAATTTATTTTTTTTTAAACCCGAATACTTCTTGATTTCTCAAATCATGAAGCACACCACCACTCAAAAATACTTAACAGTTCCTAAGATGCATGTAGAAATGCTTGTTGGCAAGTAGTGATACTTTTTTTGTATTTTCTAAATTTTTATGAGTTAAAAAGAAAGTTTCCTAATATAATCAATCTCATCCAAGATCCTACTCTATTCAAGGAAAACAAACAATGCTCATACAAATTGGTTCCCTTCCAACTTGGCTTCCTAAACTAAGACACACAAGATTTCCCTATTGAGCTAATCATGGCAAGAAGTCCGGTCTCACTTGAGCTTGGCATATTGCACCCATGGCTAATGGTCAAAGAATCAACCAAAGAGATTTTGTTGACTCTCAAAAATGGAACATAATGTAGATCACTTTGCCTATGTGCCTAGATAGAAATAGGCATATCATTCAAGCGCCATCTTTAGTTAAGATTCTTGCAGCTTCTCATACTACGACAACTCCTTCCATGGTTTCCACTCCCTATGGGTCTCATAGGCTAGTTCTCTCACAAGTTCCAAAAGAGAATAGATAACTATCAAATAGTAGATGGAACAAGAGAAATCTCATTTGTTATTGTAGCAGCCTAGGATACCAATGAGTCTCTTGTGCTCCATCGATCCCACCATGCTCGTTATCGTCCACCTTCACCGATCTTGACTCCATGAGTTCCATGAAAGAGGGAGTTGCCATGCTTGAACCTCCAATCTCTGTATAGCTACAATATCTCTCTTTCCCCCTCCCTCTCTCTCTCTTTTTATATCCTTGTTCTCCTCCCTATCACCCACTTCTCGGGTCTTGTTTGTGTTACAATAGTCTCTACCTATCTATCTCACAAACTAGAGCAAAGCTTAAGGAAACGAAAAGATGGGCTAGAGATGTCTTGTAGCCAATACAAGGATCACAAAGAAAAGAGTAAGCTATTGCACTCGACATAGAACCTCTCTCCCAAGCTTGAATGTAACACATAAACATAGGAGATTCTCAAGAGAAGAGCAACAAAGAAAGTGACGACAGCCAAAAGAAGAAGATAAGCCTTTTTTATCTTGCACACTTTGGAATGCCTTACACTAAGGTCTTTCCCACTTAAATATGGGATCCTTCTTTATTTTTATGTTACAAGTGGGCATGGTCTGACATGTGGGCAGTGCCTATGGCCCCAAATTCACTTATACATGTTTCTCTAGTCTTTGGTTACCCATTCAGTAGTCTTTAATTTTTCCCAAATATCCTCTCATGTACTTTAACTCCACATTGGATTTATTTTAACATTTGCATGGGAGTGAGCCCAGTGTTTAAAAAATAATTTAAAAGTTTTTTCAATTACTTGACCACTCAATTTTATAGATTTTTCAATGTAATATGCTTCCAGAGTCTACTTTTTTTTGTCTTTGGCTCCTACACTCCCTTCAGATCTTATGTCATGTAAATTTTCCCTTTTACTTGCACTTTACTTAGCTCTGAAATTTCTATAGGTCTTTGTTAGTTCTCACTTTTTTAATTTGCATCTTGCTTGCCTCTCCCTTCCTGATTTTGCATGTGGTTAACACCCCCCACACACACTTTCCAACAATGAGATGATGATGGCCGCTTTCCAAAATCATTTGCATAATTTTATTGAAGTTTATCTAGACTTGTGTATCTCATAGCCTCTTCTGCAAGCACTGGGGACACTTGCAATAGTGCTTTAATTGATGTAGGGAGAATGGAATCTCCCTTAACCCTGACAAATGAATCCTTGAGGTTTCTTCAAGAGTTATTTTAGGCCATATAGTCTCCACACAAGAAATTGCAATAGATCCACAATGAAGATCACAAATATTGTAGCCTTAATAGCACCTACCATGTGGGTTACTATCAAAGATTCGTTGTGCATTTCACAACAAAGGAAACTCCCCTCCAAAAGCGTCTCAGAAAGGATGTAGAATCTATGTGCTCTCATTAGTGTGACAAAGCTTTTAATACCCTAAAGTAGTGCCTAATTGAAGCATCTATCTTGCAGCGTCTTGATTGGTCAAAGGAGTTCCATGTGCACACCAATGCACTAGTCGAAGGATTAGACATAGTCTTATTCTAGAAAGGTTATAAAGTTGGACCAACCAATCTACTATGTAGTTGTAAAGGCATTGATAGAGAGAGAAACTATATGGTGACAAAATTGGAGTGCCTAGACATGATGTTTGCATTAGAGAAGTTTCGGTACTACCTACTATCATCCCACTTTAAGCTATATATGGATCATGATGCTCTATCCTTCCAAATGGAAAAAGTGATGTGAAAGGCCACCTGATGAGGTGGCTCCTCCTTTTTTAGGAGTTTGATTTTGAGTGGTCACAAAGTTGATCATTCCCATGTGTCACTCGATCATCTCTTGCAAATCCCTCAAGGTGAAGAAGAGGAGGAGGACAGATCTTGACTAAGCACTATTCTATTCTATGATTCACCTAAATATGCCAACTCTTCATTGCTTGGCTCCACTACATATATGGATTTGGATTTTTGGGCCCTCAGACTATACTTTTCTTTTGTTTATCTATAAGAGTTGATAAATAAATTGCATCTTCTATGGCTAGGGGGCAATGCCTTTTCCACAACTATAAGCTAGCCCATGATTCATCTAATCTCCACAAATAATAACTTTGACTTGCAAAAGGCTACATTAAATTTTTAGTTAGAAAAGTGCCTTGTGAAGGCATTTAATTACATTGTCTATCAATAGTAAAGTGGTCATATGCATCCTTGTCATGACTATCAAATATTTTTTGAAGCCAATTTTTGTTGCACTAGTACAAATATTGATAAACAACTTCACTCAAGCATCTCTTTTGACTTTTGGAGATAGTAAGCTCATAAGTCATAACCCAAGAATCCATTGAGGAAGTTGCAGACGTCTTTTCCTATGACCATTTTCAACATGTGCTTAGTATAGGGCAATGGATAATTATTTTTTCATTGGTGCATTGACTTTTTGTAATTTATGCACACCAACATGATGATCGAGGACATCCAGTCCATGTGCTCAATTTCATAAATGAATCCAACATTAAGAAGTTTGTCAAACTCCTCTTTGATAGCATGATCATGCTCAAGATTCATTATGTAAGTGGGTGTTTTTTTTACCGGCACTGCATCTAGCTTCATGGGGTTGTGCGAGCTTTTGCTCAACCACCAAGACCCACTGACCGCTTATTACTTCAAGCATTCCAAGCGAGCTCTCATGGATATCTCTCACCTAGCCGACGCGTCATCGATCCTCTCGGGGTGTAGTGAGCTTAGCTTGATGCCGAAATGAGTTGCCTCCTCCCTCACACAAGTCGGTAGCTCCACGATCCTAGATGCTAGATCAAGCATCCTCAAGCCTCCTCCATCTCCAAGCTCCATCCACCATAGCCGCGTGCAAGACAAGAGAAGAGAAGAGAAGAGAGAAGAAGAGAGAAGAGGAGATGGTGAAGAGCTTCACCCTCTTGATCCCACACACTCACTCACTCCCTCACACTCTCACACTCCCTCCCTCAAGAGCACACACCCAAGCAAGATCAAAAGAAGAAAAGAAGAAGAGAGGAATCTTGTTAGCCACACACCAAAGAATGAGCTTCCATTCACTTTTTGAACTTTATATATACAAACCCTAAAATCCCCATGTGTGCCCATCCATTTTTACATGATCGGCCATTGTGGCAAGGTCCCTTTTTCTAATTCCCTCTTCTTGCTTCATGCCCTAAGCCTATACCCATCTATTCTTTTACGAGTGGCACAAGAGGGAGCCTGGAGCTCTTTTACAAGAGTTTTTAGAGTTTTTGAGGCATCTTTCCTTTAAAGTTGCTCTTTTTGCCTCAGTTTAGCTTTAGAGGCCGCCTCTATGCCTTTGCTCTTTTTCCATTAATTTTTCCTTTTTTCCTTCATTTTTCCGCCATTTTGATTTGAGGTTAACATTACCCCCCTCCGAGAGGCGGGTGCCAGTCCCATGGCACGTCGAGCTGTTTGTTGGGTAAGGGTAGGTAGTTGGCAAATTGTTGGTCAAGCGATGGTAGGGTCATATGTGGGCTGGGCTGCATTGGAAGCGTAGGCAATGATGTCAAGTGGATGATGGGGCCTCCGAAGTTGATGGTTTGGCACTTCTTGAAGTATTTGAAAGGACAAGTGCGGTGCTCTACCTAAGGGGAGTGTCTGCTTTAATGTGTGGTGCTTGTGCTCTTGCTGGTGGAACGAGGAGCTAGGTCTAACCACAGGTAGGCCTAGGTGATATCCCACACTTGAGGACCCCGTTCGTGTGGTAGGGAGGTGCGGTGAGTGTAGCATAGGGTGACAGGTCTAACCATAGGCGAGTATTACCTCCCTAGGTGTGTCCTACCCTTGGGGTGCCCTAAGCATGAAGTGGGGGCAAAAAAGGGCTAGGGGGTTCCGACCGACCGAGGTCACTGGACGTGCCTAACTTAAGGACCCCTAGGTGTAGGGATTGTGAGCCATGTGCTGCGACCTGTGTGCAGATCCTTTTTTTTTTTGGGTTTACTAGTAGGGAATTGTTAGTCCTCATCCTCAAGAGGGGGTGGTGAAGGAGACTTAATGGAATGGCTCAAAAATCTCCAATTCTGCATGAAATTCTTAAGCTTCAAGCAAACCTAGAGGGGAATGGTGGAGAGGAAAGGATGGTTGCAGCGAGTGAACCGGCTGTCGCTCATATCTTCAAGAACAGTGAGGCAGAAAGAAGGGAGGAGGTTGGCTCGCATCATCAGGTGGGTCATCGCGCAGCTATCAATTGTGTTAGGATCAAAAAAGAGCAGGGGAAGGCCGCATTCGACTGGGGTGGGGTCTTGCCTAAGTAGGATTTTTAGGAGCCTAAGACAGTTACAAGTGGTGATGAAGGCAAGATTCGAGCAGGAGGAGAAATCAGTAATAAAGCATGTCATGGTGGCATCTAAGCTATCAGAGGTGAAGGTGAGGGCCTGGGCTAAAGTGGTGGTACATGGGTTGTATATTACAGGGAAGTCATAACGACCATGGGCGTCTACATCAAAGTCTACTCATATTCGTCGAGGGTACGCCATGTAGGTAGCATCATTCCTCTCCGAAGGGAGAATGTTACAGAAGGCCATCCATGCGAATATGTTGTCATCACAGATGCACCTTTGCCACAGTGGTTGGCACTCGTATCCAGGCACGCACCAAGAGACACTTCAAGAACTTTATTCAGCCAGTATTTCGCATCCTTGGTGCCCCAAAGGGTGGGATTCTTCTCTCTTTCCTTCATCCACTGTTGGCTTAGTCGGCTTCTGACATTGATCACCTCGTCCACTATTTTAGTAGGAAGGACTCTGCGCAAGGCATTGGGGATGAGAAAGCTGAAGGTGAAGGGCTGCTTCTCCTATTCTTGTCTCTCCTAGAGTATGAGCTCCGCATGAAAACTGGGAGGCATGTCATTTGGGCATGGCAGGAGGGGTACAGATGGCTGGGCCATAGGGTTAGTCCTTAATCTTTGTCTGGCTTCTTCCACTAGTTTCCGCCTCTTCTCCCTCAAGATGGTTTTCCTCTCTGCATATGCGTCTGATGGGGCTGCCCTTGCCCTTCAAGATGGGGTGAAGGGGGTTGTGGAACCACTTCTTCTTCGAATCCACCAATGTTGATGTGCAGTTCTGTCTCATTCCCTGGGCGCTCTTGCTATTGTATCCCTTCTACGAACCCCTGAGCATCATTTTCCTGGGGGTTTAGACGGACCGATAGCAGATACCTACATTGTTCCTCCGGGCTTAGCCCCACTGTAATGGGTTGGGAGGGCGTGTGTAGCCCTTCTCATAGGGCTCTACGTGCTATCCTCAGTTTCTTTTTTACTGCCCCTAAGGACTCCCCTTCCTCCTCATGAGTGGCATCCATCAAGGTGTTCAGGAAGATTCGTTGTTGAGTATGGAAGGCCACTTGGGCTCTGCCTTCTGCTAGGATTTTCTCTTTCTCCACCAGAGCCATGCGATGCGCCAAGGTCTTCACTCTTTGCTCATTCTAGCCTGCCCACTCTTCAGCCCTCTTTTTCATTTCTTCCATGCCTTCCCCTATCTTTGCACCAAGGCTGTGAGCCTCCACTGCTGATCTTCCAACTCTCTGCTCATTCTCTCTTGCTCTGTCTTTTGAGGCTCAACCTTTCAGTCATTGTTTCCATTTCTCGGTGGTGGTGCTCCTCTTCTTGTTTCCTCCCTTCCTGCCCTGCAGTAAACTCCTTCATGCCCTATTCAATCTGCCCTATTTTTGCTGCTAGATCCTCATGTTGCATGATCAAAAGGTTATATTCTTTTTGCATCTTCTCGAGCTCTTGATTTTCCTCTATGAGCTGTTGTCGCCAGCTTTTCTCCTTTTCTTCTTTGGTCTTTAGTTCCCTCTTCAAGTCGAGAATTTTCTTTTGTTGCATGGCCATTTGCTTTGTCTTTTTTGAGCTGGAAGGCTGCTACCGCTTCCCTTTCTGGCTCCAACTTAGTCACCGTGATCCTCCTTTCCTCCCTTTCCCTTGTCAAGATTGTGGAAGAGAAGGAAGGAGTCTCACTTGTAGCTTTCTTGCTTGCACAATGGGGGAATACACACACAGGTGGAGGCTGAAAACAGTTTTCCTCTTCTTAGTTGTGTAAGCCAAAAAGAAAACTCAAGTACATAGAAATAGAACCCTATATATGGATCTCAAACCAAACTCAACTAACTAAGGTGGCATACTAACTGAGCCACGAACTAGAGTAGATAAGGATAGCTGTCATCTAGTTATTATTCATGGGCGGTGTACCAACCGCATCTACAGCTAACAAGTCGGTGACATAAATGCACAACGGTCACCCTGGCATATCACGAGTGGAGCTCGATATCTCAACACTCCCCCTCGAGCTCAATCCCAATTCCTACACACCAAGTCTCTGAACTTGCGCAGCTTCTCTGCGCCCAATGCCTTCATGAATATGTCAACTACCTGATCCTCTGTGCTGACATAAACTAGATCAATAAGACCTAGTAAAACCCTCTCCCGCGCACATAGTGATAATGCACCTCAATGTGCTTTGTTCTAGCATGATAGACTGGGTTATTTGCCAAGTGTATACTGCTCATGTTGTCACAATAAATGACAACTGGCCCATCTGTAGGCCGATGCATATCATAAAGTAGCTTATGCAACCAAGCTACCTCACATGCAGCCATTGCTGCGCCCCTGTACTCAGCCTCTGTACTCGACAAGGCAACTGTAGGCTGTTTCTTGCTGCTCCAAGTGACTACAGCACTCCCAAAAGAGAACACATATCCACTGGTAGATCGTCTATCAAAAATACTACCAGCCCAATCATTATCAGTGTATCCATGCAACTGTATCTGAACCCCAATCTCATAAAGTAGTCCATACTGCAATGTGGACTTCACATACCTGAGTATGCGTCTAGCCGTATCCAAATGCGGTTTCCTTGGAGCCTGCATAAACTGACTTACCAATCCAACAGCAAAGCTCAAATCTGGCCTGGTAATAGTCATATAAATCAAACTTCCTACTATGCGTCTGTTAGTAGGGTCTTTCAGAAGCTCACCTGCATCAGCGCTCAACTTCACATTCTGCTCCAAAGGAACTGAAATAGGCTTACAACCTGTCATCCCATATTTGGACAGCATGTCCAATCCATACTGCCTCTGCAAGATCCGTATCCCACTTGGTGATCTAATCACCTCAATGCCCAAGAAATAACATAGCTTTCCCAAATCCTTCATCTCAAACTTATGCTTCAATAGCATTTTCACATGAAGGATATCTTCATCACTATCACCTGTCATAATCAAATCATCAACATAAATGTCAAGTAACATAATACATTTCTCTGTTTTTCTCACATAAAGTGAGAAATCTGCCCTGGAAATCTGAAAGCCAATAGTGACAAGATACTGTCCTATCTTGTCAAACCATGCTCTAGGTGCTTGCTTCAAGCCATACAAGGCTTTCTTCAACCTGCAAACAAACTCAGGATGAACAGCATGCACATAACCTGGTGGCTGCTCCATATAGACCTCTTCTTGAAAATCACCATGCAAGAAGGCATTCTTTACATCCATCTGATGTAAAGACCATCCCTTTGATGTAGCCATAGCAATGACTGCTCTTACAGTTGCCACCCTTGCAACCGGACTGAATGTTTCTTCATAATCAATGCCATATGTTTGTGCATACCCCTTGACTACTAATCTTGCCTTGTATCTATTCAAAGAACCATCTGCATTGTGTTTCACCTTATAAACCCACTTACAAACAATTGCATTCTTATCTTTAGGCAAAGATACAAATTCCCATGTAGCATTTGCTTCCAAGGCATCCATTTCTTCATCCATGGATTTCTCCCATTTTTCTTTTCCCATGGCTTTCTCAAAAGAAGTGGGTTTTGGTTCCTGTATTACTTTGACCATATATGCATAATGAACGGCTATAAATCCATCATATTTCAGCCTATCCACATGACACCTAGCTCTGGTAGACCTGTGCAAAGTAGGTTCACTCCCAGGTGCTCTCAAATCATCCCTAGTCTTCCTTACTCCAGGTGTAACAATAGAAGGAATACCCAACTCATTATCAATGCTCTGTTCTAAGCCACTGGATTCACCATCCACATAAGAGTGACCTGCATTCACATCAAACATGGGTTGATCTACCTTCTCTTTTCCTTTTTGTGATACTTGCATACCACTATCTGCATTGCTTTGAGAAGATTCTCCTTATCTCAATCTGCCTGTCCATGGCGAAGAATGTGAACCACTGCTAGAGGACACTCCAGGTCCACTAATATCTTGTGACTGCTGCTGTGAATTCCGTGTAGCATTACCATTTTGTGCATCTACATTATCAATCACATTTACTGGTTTATACTAGCTACTCATCTCATCAAAAATAACATCTCTACTCACTGTAAACTTATGAGTAGAAGGGTTATAGCATCTATACCCTTTTTGCTGTAGAGAATAACCAATAAAGATGCACTTCTCAGCTTTTGGATCCAACTTGGATCTCAACTCATCTGGCACATGAACATAGGAAATGCAACAAAAAATTTTCAAATGAGAAATATCTGGTTTCCTACCAGTATACCTCTCCTCTGGAGTCATGCCATGTATTGCTGCAGTGGGAGTCCTGTTCGTTATGTAGACTGCTATAGCAACTGCCTCAGCCCAGTAAAAATCTGGCAGGTCTTTTTCATTGAGCATGGTACGAGATACCTCTCCAATATGCCTGTTTTTTCTTTCTGCAATTCCATTTTGTTGTGGGGTATGACTACATGAATATTTGCTGCTTTATGCCATGCTCCTGCAAGAACCTTGCAAACTCATTTGAGAGGTACTCTCCCCCTCCATCTGACCTTAGGCATTTTATTTGTAGGCCTGTTTCTTTTTCAACCATAGCTTTAAGAGTTTTGAAATGCCCAAAAACTTCACTTTTCTTTTTCATAAAATACACCTAAACTTTTCTGCTATAGTCATCAATAAAAGTGACAAAATAATGAAAGCCTCCAAGAGATGCAGCTTTAGTAGTCCACACATCAGAGTGGATTAATTCCAATGGCTTCTTACTCTCTTGAACATGTCTAGGAAATGGTTGCCTTGCCTGTTTTCCAAATTGACAGGCTTCACATACCTTATGCATTTCTGCAACCTTGAATTTAGGCAATCTTGCAACAATATTTTGGGCTTGCATTGATTTAAGTCGTTGTACATTAACGTGACTAATGAGTTTATGCCAGATATCAATATCTGCAACTACACCGATCCCATGTGCAAACATTGTTGCACTCAATTTAGGCATGTCTGCATCCAACGTAAACATTCTACCCTTCTTCTTTCCTTTTGCTATCAAGAAACCTTTATTTTTCATATCCTCAACAAAGCATCCATGAGAATTAAATCTGACCTACAAGCCTTGCTCAACCATTTGACCAACAGAAACCAGGTTCTTGGTGATATTCGGGACATGAAATACATCCAACAGGTATTTCTTTTTCCCATCCTGCATAGACAAATGAATTTTTCCAATCGGCACAATAGGATGTGCAATATCATCACCAGTCTCCACAAATCCTAGTTTTTCCATTTTCCTTGCATCCTGCATCCATTCATCATGACCTGTCATGTGGTTTGATGCACCTGAGTCAACATACCACACATCGTTGCTTTCTTCTGCACTTGTCACTAAATTGGTCATGTGCTGCACCATAAACAAATGCTCATTTCTATCATCACCCTGTCTACTAGAAGATGCATAATTCCCTTGTTGCCATTTTCCATTCATGATGTCATTCTGCTTTTTATAGCAGTCTTTAGCCATATGACCCATTTTACCACAGTAGTAGCATTCAACATTGTTGTTTGCATTTTGGCCTCTTTGCCATCCACCACGATCACTTTGGCTCCCCCTGCCTCTAGAGTTACCACATCCTCCTCCATAGGGCTGGTTTTCTTGAGTTTGCTGCATATTCTGATTTCTACCACGTCCTCCAGATCGGCCTCCTCTACCTCTGCCTCTACCTCTTCCAGTATTTGAGTAGAAGACAGCTTATTTTGAAGTTCCTCCTAAAGAAGATGCACCACCATTTCTCTACTCCTCAGAAATTAGAAGAGCAATCAACTCCTCAAAATCAAGAAATCTTTCACGAATGGAAATCGATGTTCGAAACTGTGCATAATTCTTTCCTAGACCATTCAAGGTCACAGAAACTAAATCACCATCTTCCACTGGCGACCCAATGGAAGCAAGTGCATCTGCAATCTTCTTCACCTTCATGTGGTAGTCATTGATGCTCATACTTTCTCTTTGCACATTGTGCAACTCTTGCTTGAGCTGCATTTTTCTAGCTTGTGTATTTGTGCTATACATTTTTGACAAAGTATCCCATGCCTCCTTTGGCTACTTGCATCCTGAATATGCACAATCATAGAGTCTGAAATACTGATAGATAGCCAGTACATAACTTTTCTGGCTCTCTCATGCCATCCTTTAAATGCCTGCATTTGCTATTGATTGGGAACATCAAGAAGAACTGGTTCTTCTTCATTTCCTGCAACGAATTCCCAATATCCTTTTCCCATAAGGAAATTCGTCATTCTAAACTTCCATGCTTGGAAGTTGTTCTTGTCAAGCTTTTCAGTGACAATCTATGAAAGAGAATCAGACGCCATTACAGAACACTGCAAAAAATTATGTCACTGCAAAAAACACAGCTTCAGCCTTACAAGGGCAAATCTGCAAAACTGAGGAAAGTGGTATTTGACCACACAGTCACTTTCTAGTGACGATTTTGCATCAACAGGCAACAAGGATGATTCTGTAACTCCCAATGTCTTTGCGCACAGGCATACGATGCAATTTCTACAGTAATTTTTCACCGACCTGTAGAACAGTGGTCGCACAGCATAAAACATGGCCTTTTCCTGAGTGCGTGCGGAAAACTTCTACCTCCAAAACAGGCCCCGAAATGGCCTCGAATCAAAAAAACAGGGCAACTTAGGGCTAAAGCCCTTTCCCGTAATATATACTGCCCTCTTGCTACACCGCAAAGGGCGACTCAATCTGAGACAATGCACTCTTGCACTTTCCGGCTATGCTACCTGTAGAGACTTGCTCCCAAAATCGAAAAATGAAAGCAACATTGGTCCTCTTACCAGAACACCATGAACTTGGTCTGCTTTCTTGAGCTCCTTACCACGAACCAGGCTCTGATACCATGTCAAGATTGTGGGAGAGAAGGAAGGAGTCTCACTTATAGCTTTCTTGCTTGCACAATGGGGAAATACACACACAGGTGGAGGCTGAAAATAGTTTTCCTCTTCTTAGTTCTGTAAGCCAAAAAGAAAACTCAAGTACATAGAAATAGAAGAACCCTATATATGGGTCTCAAACCAAACTCAACTAACTAAGGTGGCATATTAACTGAGCCACGAACTAGAGTAAATAAGGATAGTTGTCATCTAGCTATTATTCATGGGCGGTGTACCAACCACATCTGCAGCTAACAAGTCGGTGACATAAATGCACAACGGTCATCCTGGCATATCACGAGTGGAGCTCGATATCTCAACAGCCCTTTCTAACTATGAGAGCAATTCATCAATATATTCGTCACGATTTGCATGTGGCATCGTAGTGGTGGGGATTGGGGTGGTCGAGGCTTCCATTTTTTGGCATTTTGGCTCTTGCCTAGATTCGGCATCTGTAGTTGGCCTTTTGTACCCGGTGGTTGTGGCCTCCCCGCTCATTCCTTGTTCTAGTTCCTTATTGATAAAGTATTGCATCCATGCCACAAAGTTGTTCACGTCAGTGCTGGCCGGGATGCTTGGGGTTGCAGTGGTGGCTTTGCTAGCGGGTACCAAGGGGGCCAAAATGGGATGGATGGGGGCCTTACCCTTGCCCTCGATGACCATGGACGGCATGGCTTCAAGTACTTGTGCGCTTGAGTTAGGTCTATCTTCCCTAGGCAGACTTAAAGTCCCTAGGCCATCGAGTCGGCTCTATTGTTCAATGGACCAATGAATTGCTTCGGCTATGTCTTCCTCCTCCTGTCTCCTCAACTCTGCCTCCTCTTCCATAACTCTTCTTTCTCTCTCTTCTTCTATTTTCCTTACTTCCTCGGCCAACCTTTCAACTTCTTCCTTCTCCTTCTTTTTCCACTCTGTCGCCTCTCTCAAGGATTCCTTTTTTGCTCTTTCCAGATCTCCTTCTTTCTTTTTCTTGTCTGCCTTCTGTTTCTTCTTCTGAGTTGCCTTCCCAATGAACTCCTTTGTTTTTCTTCGTCCGGATTGAGCCTCCCGCTCCTCCTTCTCTGTCTCAGTTTCTGTTCAATCACTCGATTGCTCATCCTTTTGATGGGTCAGCAACCTGTCCAGGGTCTCATTTGCTCCTTTATTTCCTTGTTGGGCCTCTTTCACCAGCCTCCTGGATGATGACCATCAGTATGCTTCCATATCTGATGAAGGAGGCTTTCGAGGAAGGTTTCTTCCTCTCCATATTCTTAGATGCGAGGGATTCTCCACCTGCCTGTTTGTTGCCTAGGGCTAGTGCTTTGACCGCTAGGTCTATTGTTTTGTGCACGTAGCCATTCCAATCCACCTCATCCACGGTGCGGGCTGCCACATTCTCCAGCACAGGTACATTGATTCGGTGCATGAGGAAATTGTAGCGTTGGTTGGAGAAAAGGGCATGCACCAACTTTTCCTGCATGCAAATTTCAGCATCGGGGATGTCCCACATGCTGATGTCATCGTTTGTTAGAACTTCTTCCCTCTTCATCTTTAGCAGAGCATACACATCCCTCTTACATTTTTTCTCCACCCAAGGTTCCAACCCCAATGCTTTCTACACCAAGGTCTGGTTTAGTGGTACCTGCACTTGTCAGGCATTGTCCCCCCTTCCCACCGTCACCATTTTGCATTCTCGATTGAGATTATATGTTCTCAAGAACTCTACACACTTCGTGTGGTCAGGTTCTTGTGCAAACTTCTCCAAGTACTTGTGGAGGTTGCACTGTTCCACTATTCTCCTTGCAGCCTACTCCTTGGCCACCATCTTCTCAAGGTTGTAAATGCTGCGGAATTTTAGTTGACTATAAGATCAATTTTCCAAGCTGATACTGTACTGCGCTCTCTTCCTCCGTGAAGGGGAGTTGGTGGGCACGGTCTTGTTGTGACATCTCTTGTTCTTGTCATGAACCATACTTCCCATTAGTGCTATAATTAATGTATATACAATAATTTGATGAAAAGAAATATTTTATGTTTGTTGAATGAAATCATTAAGATCCAATACAGATTCTTCCCTTTAGACTTTTTGTTTTTTATTTCAAGGTTTTTGTGACATGCCTCCTACATCACGAGTTTCCTATGTGTTTATTGTGTTTACTTTATCTTTATTGGTTTTAGTTTGATTCACCTTTACCCTATCCTCTTACCCTCTCCCCTTCCAGATTGAGAAGAATCCTTCCTAGGATCAAAGGTTAGAGATCAAGGGCATTCAGCGTTCGAACACAAGGGTTACTTGTGCATGAGCCAAGTATAGAATTCTGGGTTATATTCCAACTAAGCCTTGGGGTACAGAGTGAAGGGTCGGGTACTTACGTGTGATACGTAAGTGAGGACATCCGTTAGGAAATTGTCGGAATCGATGTGGCTAGCGATTTGGAGCTCTTCTTCCGTTAGGAGACAATCAAGATATGGGTGTCCTTTGATGTGCTCTTCCATGGGTCGGCCACAAAGAGTGGTTAACATTCTACATAAGGTGGGTGTGACATAGGTTGGGTCGTACTCCGATGTCTTGATTTCGCGACGCTACTCAGCGTTTGTCATGATTTGACATCCTTCAAGTTTCCACTACAATCGCAGAGTGTACCAGTTTTGTAAAAATGGGGAGTCGGTGTCAGCTAACGCTTTCAACTCCTCGACTTCTTTGTCAGTGATGGAAGAAGACACACACTTATCATAAGATGTAATGAGGCATTATTTGATAGCTTGTTCTCTTGATATCTCAGTGCGTAGCAACTCAGCAGTTGAGTGGGGTGTTTTGACAAATGCAAATTTGAATGTTTCCCAGGAACAAGGCATCATGTGAACTTCTGTTGCTAAAGGCTCTTGCAATAGACTTAAGTCCAAGCGGTCATAACTTAGAGTCGGCGACATGAACGTGGCATCTAAGTGTCTAAGACAAGCAATAACGTCATCCCTTGTGTCTTTGGCTAGGTCTATGGCTAGAGTTAAGAATGATCTCCGCTTGTAAGATGGTTTAAGGCCCGCAAGTGACTGGGGTTTGATGAGACTAGGAAGCTCGATGGCAGATGCTGGTAGTTTTCCATGAAGTGGTGGTTGAGCCTCGTGGATAAGTGTCAGAGTAGTAGCTGTTATGGATGGGCTGCTACACTCAGGTTGGGTTTGGCAAGTCTTATCGGCATTAGCAAGGGTTGAAGGGGTAACATTGTTTGGGGTTTGGGCCGATAGTCTTGCTCAACTCTTCTGAGCTTATACATGGGTGAGCTGGTTAGGAGGCAGGTTCGGGAAGCGCTGCGGCTTCTGGTTCCGAGGTTCTACAGGGCTCGGGGTGATTAAGCACGAGGGTGGCATTTGAGTGATGCCGTGGGCCGTTCTCGACTTAGGGATCCATAGCCAGGCATTTCCCTCATAGTAGCCTTGCGCGTGCAAGAGGGCTTTAGGAACCCATCTTAGCTTGATCATGCTTTGATTTCTGTAACTGCGTCTTGGCCTCCTGGGTTTAGAGTTTCTTGTGTTACGAAGATGTGGGCATCTACTCCTAGGCGGCGGTTGCGGTTGTTTAGGCCTCCATTGAAACCCAGGTTGTTGGGCCTTAGCTTTTGCTGTTGTGAGTGGCAGCCCGTGAGACTTGGTGGATGGTGGTTGAGCACTACCCCCCTCCGTAGGCTTGGCTGCAAGTATTTCTACTAGTGGCCTTGCGGACTTTAATGGAGTCGCGTAGCCCTTGCTAAAGGCTGTAACACTACGGACATTGCCTATGGCGAGGTGAATGCACTGCGACTCATAATCAACATTGCAGTGAGTTTGCTTCTTGAAGCTTTGCCCTAGCAGGGACTCTATGCCTGCGTCTTTAGTGTTTGGCAGCACGTAAAAGATCATTGGTACAGTCTCAGACTCGATAGCAACAGCGGCCTTGCACTTGCCGAGAAGTGCGTATGAGCGCCCCCATATGGGTTTAATTGGACATTAGTGGGCTGTAGTGGTGGTTTACCAAGTTGGGTCCAATGATCGTGAGTTAAGACATTGAAGTCTAATGCCTCGTCGATCAAGGCATTGAAAGTGCATGTTTGCTTGGCAGTGACCGTGATGTGGAGGTATGTGGGTTCTACGGCTTCCTCATCCTCATCATCAATTTCTGTGATTGTGGTGACTCGTACCCTGACAAGGGATTCCAACATTGGTGGCTCATGCAATGGATGCATGGGAGGGTAGTACTTCTTAATGCGACTGCCATTAAAGAAGCCTATGACATCGCTGTCTAGAGTCTTGAGCTCAACATTGCCAGTTTAGCTGATTGCACGAACTTTGAAAGGCCCAAGACCTCTAAAGTTCATTTTCTGCTTGTGTCCTTTAACTGAGTACAAGAGTACTAAGTTGCCCTGTTCAAAGTTGCACTGTTTGATATGCTTGTCAAACCAGCTCTTGTGTCATGCCTTCTCGCATATGAGTGCATGAGTGGCCAGAAGGCATATTTTTGAGAGGCATTCAAGTTCAACTAGGCATTGCATCCATGCCTCCTTCCCTTCCCACCGTTCTTGAAGTGCTGTTCTTAGGCTAGGAACAAAGAATGCTACTGGTAGAATTGCCTCAATCCCATAGGTTAACCTAAAGGGAGTCTGGCTAACAACCGTTTTATAAGTTGTATGGTAAGCCCACAAGGCTACCATCAGCTTGTTATCCCAGTCGCACTACACAAAGCAGAGACTACTTTGGTCAGGACATTTACAAGGATCTTATTTGTGGATTCTACCTGTCTGTTTTCTTGAGGGTAGTATGGAGAGGATTTTCAATGGATGATCAGAAAGGTGGATAGAAGATGTGCGATCACTTCATTGATGAAGTGCGTGCCGTGGTCACTGACTAGTTTAATGGGACAGCCAAATCATGAGATCACATGTTCCCATAAGAACTTGGCAGTCGTTCTAGCATCATTCTTTCGTGTCGCTCTCGCTTTCGCCCATTTCGTTAGGTAGTCCGTGGCCACAATGATATATTTGGCCTACGAGTACTGTGCCACTAGACTAATGGGTCCTATGAAGTCGATCGCCACTTGTCGTGGGTTGTCGTGCAATGATTGGGGTTAACTCCATTTGATCCTTGTGGATTGGGACCTTTTTCCGCTAACACTCGTCGCAATGCTTGACGAATCATGTTGCATTGCGAAAAAGCGTGGACCACCACAGTTAAGACTGTAGCACCTTGCAAGCTGTCGTATCTCCGCTAAAGTGTCCTCCAGCAATTTTGCTATGCGTCTCTGGGAGTACATCGTGCATCTCATGCTCGCATATGTATCTACACAATAACCCGTCTTGCCCTAACCTATATAGTTGGCCTGCTATCAACTGATAGGGTTGGATTTTGAGGATAAGTCGCGTAAGTCGGGCCTTTTCTATCGGTTGCTCAAGCAGTCCGTGCTCCAACACTTGAACAATGTCATCTGCCCAGTATGGTGTTAGATAAACCTTGAATAAATCTCTCTTGCTAGAAAGGTTGAACAGATGGGTGACTGGCAATTCATCGACAATGCCTTGTCCAGCGGCCTCTCCCGTGGGAATGTATGACATATGGTCAACCATGTAGTGTTGTTTTCCCTTCTGTAGTACGACCATGGAGAAGTCGAATTCTAAAAGTAGAAGGAGCCATCGAGCTATGCATCCTATAGCGTAGGGTTTGTTCACTAGTTACAGCAAGGCTTGATGGTCCACGAAGAAAGTAAAAGGTGTAGCCAAAAGATAATGTCAAAAATTCTTTACAGCAAATACCATGGCTAAGCCCTCTCTCTCAGTCGTCGAGTAGTTCATTTCAGTCTCAGTGAGTTGTCTGCTAGCAAAGCTCACTGGATAGCTGAGGTTGTGTTCGCCATGTTAGCACAATACTATCCCCACGGCGAATTTCAAAGCATCAATATGTACATGGAAGGTAATGGTCCAATCTAGGGCTCATAGGATCGATGCAGTAGTCAGAGCCTTTTTCAATTCCTCGTACGCTCGTTGACATGCTTCAGTCCATTCGAAGACGATCAACAGCTTGTACAAAGGTCTGGCAATCAATCCATAGTTCAACACAAACCATCGATAGTACCCCGTATGGCCTAAGAAGCATTGAACTCCCTTATAGTTGATTGGGGGCGGAAGATCAACAATAACCCTAACTTTCGAGAAGTTAGTGGCAATGCTGTTCTTTGACACCACGTGCCCTAGGATGCATCCATGTTTCACCCAGAACTGGAACTGGAGAGACGATATAAGTGACACCACTCAAAGACTGCTCAAAGTTTGTCTAAGTGTTCTGAGTGAACACACAAGTCATCCACGAAGACCTCCAATTCCTTGTGAAGCATGTCTTTAAATATGGTGCACATGAGGCATTGAAAGGTGGCTGGGGCATTAGTCAACCCAAAGGGCATGACTATGTAAGCAAAGACGTCCCACTCAGTGGCGAAGGCAGTCTTATGCCTATCGGCAGGATGCACTTGCACCTGATTGTATCCAAAAAAGCCGTCCAGAAAGCTGTAGGCTTCTTTGCTTGCCACTCTTTCGAGCATGTGCTCGGTGTACAGCAATGGGTAGTTGCCTCTCTTAGTGGCAGCATTCACTTTCTTATCATTGGCGCGCACTCTAATCTTTATGTTCTTCTTTTTTATGTTCTTCTTCATTACTATGACTATGGGCAACACCTAGTTTGTGTGCTTGATTTCGTAAATGAATCCTGCTCTCATCAGCTTGTCAATCTCCTCTTTGACTGCATGAGCGTGTGTTGGATTCATCGGGTATGATCGTTGCTTCATCGCCATTGCGTCTAGCGTCATGGGTATGTTATGAGTCACTACACTCTGATCCACCCCCTTAAGCTCCTCCAGGGACCAAGCGAGCACGTCTATATACTCTCGCAAGAGAGCAACAAGACTCATCTCCTCTTCCTCAGTCAAGTCATTGGCAATTAAGGCCGGTCGGGGTGTCTCCCCCTCATGTGCTAGGTCCACCTCCTTGACCTTGGCTGGTCCCTCAATGGGTTCACTCATTTTCCCTTGGCGTTTGGCACCCAACAGGATTACTACCCTATCACCCTTCTTGAACTTCGTAAATCTCTTTGAGAGATCCTGCGGCCTTCTTTGCTCTTCCGTTTTGTATCCCTAGGCTATTTTTCCCTTTCTTCCTTCAACCGTCCGTGCCTCAGGTGGATAGGTAGATCCCCCTTGGTGCATCTAGTCTTGGATGGTCTAGGTATCTCTAGGTCACTATTTGAGCTCACTTCCAACTCGAAATTAAACTCACTGTTTTCGCTAGAAGAGGTGGTTTCTCCTGGTGGTCACAGCTCAGAGGGTGACTCTGTTCTAAGCACTGGTGTCGTACCTGGTTGGGTTAGGCCTGCTTGTTCAAAATCTATGGCTCTTGTGTGTTCCAACCACGCACGGTCACAATCCGTGTGCATGACCCCTCATTCCATCCTAAAGACACCCTTTTTCTGTGGCTTGGAGTCTGCTCATATGTATTCTATTTCTCATCCCTCAGTGTCGTATTCCATCGTGTCTATCTCACCCTTACTTTAGTCACTATCACTGAAAGAATGACAGTCTTCATACTCGTCATTGGATTCATCTTCATCTGACTGCTCATCGTCTTCTAGGTTTTGGCATATCTCTTGTCTCTAGTCAGAGACTAGGACCCAATTGTACATGAGGTTTAAGTCATGCACCCTGGTCCATTGCCGCCTTGGTTCATCTAACAGATCTTGGAGTGGCTTGAAGTTTGTTGTTGGATTGCTAGCTAGCGTGCCAGTCAAATACTCCAGAATCTCTTGGAGTTCCTTCTTGTTAATTGGCACTTGGGCTTAGGTGGCCCACAAAGGGTTCATGCCATCATGCACATTGGTATGGAGGGTGTGTCTTTTGACCTGCCAACTGTCTTGATGGCTTGCTCGTATGCCTCATGATCTGAGAATGGCAAGTGGATTGTAGCAAGGACATGCATCCAGTCTCGCTCATCCTCCGAGCATGGGATATACTTGGTCAAGGGCCCATAAGACTTCTTGACTTGAGCATTATCTTTAAGCATCGTGGAGATGGCATCCAATTCGACTGGTGAGGTTTTCCACGTGTCAATCTCTACCCTCACAGCTTCTGTTCTACTGCCAAGGAAGATTAAGTCGTTGCCCCAATCTTTGATGACTCTGGCATTGCGCATCCAGGGCCAGCCTAACAGGATATCGTAGTCCGCTCCCTTCATGACTATAAAGTCAACTGAGAACTAGATGCCTGCGATTTTCACCGGCTAGTTTTTAAGTACCCCAAATGGTTTCACACTCATACCATTTGCTAGTGTGGCATTGAACCTAGCGGTCTCAATAGGTGGGTTTTTCCACGTCTGAAGCACTGTGTGGCTCAATACACTAACCCCTGCCTGTGTCTACAATCCCCTTTCTAGTTGTTTCGCCTAGGGCTAAGACAGGTAAGACCGCATGCGTCTCGGTACCTTCCCAGAAAGCATTAACGTGCAAGGACTTAGGCATAGAGTGCAACGTCAGGCTCGGTATTTGTGTCTCTACATCACGGTCATGCAAGTATGTAGCAGCTTGCTCTCGCGATCCTTCAACCCACTGCTTCAGGTCTTGCCATAGGGTGGAATGCTACCTAAGCAGGTCTCCCAGGCTTAGCGTCACAGGGATGGTCACTAGCATTGGTTGCTCGTCTTTCTCCTATTCTGGATTGTCCTAGCCATTGGCCGTGACTGATTTGCTAGACTGTAGCGTCAAGGCTTTGCCTAAGCGGTACTGCTTGCGGCGCAATTGCATCTCTTGCTTTTGGTCAAAGGGGTGAGATTGGCATATGCTTATGCTGGAGAGATCTTCGATCTTGTCCTCTAGGATGGGCTCAGCATCTTTTAGGTGCTCTTGGGCCTCTTTTACCCATTCCTTCACTTTCTCGATAGCCTCAAGTTGGCGCTTCAGATGCGGGTACTCCCCTACCCTAGCACTTTCCTTTTCGACCATCTTAGGAGCTGAGGATTCTGCTTCCATGTTAGTGACCTTCTTTCGAGCAAGCAGAGCAGTAGCACTCTTGATTTTCAACGTGATCTTAGCTTCAGGTTTCTTCTTTCTCCATCTACGGCTCTTCTTTCCAACCGAGGCTGCATTGAGGTTGCTCAGACCTGGCAATGATATGCCGGCCTGCTTCATCTGTGCTCAGGTCATGACATGAAATGGGATAAGTGTGGCCTCCCCATCGAGGTTCTTGACGCCGAATAGCCCCAATGGGACAAATGGCACATTGGCTAAACTTGAGGATGGTTTTCGCTTGGGACAGTCAATGAAGAGGTGAGTGATTCTGCACTCTAGGCACCTTAGGTCTACCTTATCTCTATTTGGTTGCTCCCTTTCAAGACAACGTGATGAGACGTTCCCTGGATGTCTGCAAGTCCAACATATGATTGGATCCTATGTCTATCCTCCTAGGCCTCTACCTCGGCCCCTTCCTAACACCATCATCGATACTGGTCGATAGTCCATAAGGACTGTGTTGCCCTCGTCGTCGTGCGAGACATATGGGTATATGTCTCTTCCTCATTTGACTCCTCCACATAGTGGACTAGAGCGTCACTTGGTGGATGAGTCACGTAGGGACCAGGCAATCTAGATATGCCTATAAGGTTTATGTCCATTCTAGAAATAGCCGATTTAATGTCGTTACGCGCAAGAAGGGCCAATGGGACCCCCTTCCGAATAATTGTTGGGGTCTGCTCACTAGATATGGCTGGCCGTAGGGTTGTGAGTATGGGAGTCTTCTTGGTAATCTGCAATGTGCAACATCGTGACCAAATCTACCACAATTAGTGCAAGTTCGTGACCTAGGGTCTTGACACTCGACCGGCAAGTGGTTTCCGCCACAATACACGCATTAGACATGTGAGCACGTTGGTCGTCTCAACATATCCTGCAGTTTGGCTATCTCCATTTTTACCTCAATCAAGCCTAGGTTTGTCTCAGTGGCTTTCTCTTTGTTCTGAGCTGTTGGACATGATCGTTCACTAGAGGTTGATGCTCTCTCTGAACTCCGCAAGTTGGTCTCTTCTAAATTTGAGCTCATGGAGCTCCAGTCTTTCGGCTGGTCATCTACTCGAATGGCCTCTTCAAACACCCTACCCATCGAGTCTCCCTGCAAGCTCGAGTTGCCTGCCAAGGCCTTATACAACTCCTCACTCCATATTCCACTGATAAATACTGTGGACGCTACTCTTTTAGTAGGTCGTTCACCCACGGGGATTCTCTTGAAGAGGCTCCTCACGTGGGTGACATAGTCGTGGATGCCCTCTTTCTCTTTCTACTTGACATTCATCAGTCTCACTAGTAGATCGTCAGAGTATCCAGGCTCGGAGAATCTCTTGATGAAGAGGTTTTTGAGGCCGTTAAAGTCTGCTCGTTCTCCGGCATCTAGACTATGTACCAAGTCCTACCCTTTTCACCTAAGCAAAGCTCGAATGCTTGAGAGCGTTGAGTCAAGTCGGTGAGGCCATTAGCCTCACAGACTTGCTCAAATCGCTCTACAAAGCTGTATGGATCGTCGTGGATTGGTACTTGTCGAGTTGCTTTGCAACAATTGGGCTTTTAGATTGGCCCTTAGAGCCTTGGTTTGCTCCTAATCCTACTAGTAATGATGTCGCTAATGTTGCAGCACTCTGCTCCACTCCTGTGTTGTCAAGCAGTCGCTTCATGAGAAGCTCACTCAATGTCAAGTCTCCTTCCAAGGCTCTCTCATGATCAGTCTGATTCCCACCTACAGGTTCAGCACCCGTTGTACCTTGCGCAATTATGTGTTTTGCCTTAAGCTTATAGCACGCTGGTCTTGGTTCTATTTCACTATGCCTTGCAATGCCTTGTGGGCTAGCTTCCATTCCTCTTCCAAGTTTGTTATGATGGCTTCTACCGATCTGTCATGGTACTCATACGGAGCGTGCACATCGTAGCTGCTTACCAGCTGTTGAATTGCCTCTAGAAAAACTCCTAAATTGAGTTCCTCGTTCGGCCTGCAGTCTGAGCTTTCCTCTGACATGATCGCGTTCTCGTGCTCCACCAAGCTATCAATCAGGTTTAGCAAGTTGGTCAGATCCACTTCTCTAGTGCCACTTTCTTGGTCCTACTCTATGCTTTGGTTGTCTGTCTATGTCTTGGGATCTTTTCCTACTGGTGGGTTCCTTGAGGTGTTTATTTGAGTGAGTTCCTTGACTTGTTGCATCCAATCCTCAATTTACCTCTACTCAGTATGTATGTGTTCTTTCCCATGCACTTGTGCTCAATCAAGCTTTCATCTGTCCTTAAGTGTACTTCAAGTGCAGAAATTTAGGGTGAGTGTGGAAAACAAGTATCTAAGCAGCTTACGCACTCTCTCGCTTCGTTTTAGGCCTAATAGGCTTGTTGACCTCTGCATCTGGCCGTCTTGTCAGTTTTGAGGGTTTCTCATTGTGTTTTCTTGCCCGTTTTAGGGTTATTCAGGGTCTTTGGCTCAGCTGGCTGTCGCTAGGACTCTGGGTCTAGCAAAAGCTTACTCAAGCTACTAGGTGACCGTGTCCTATGAATTTGCCTATTCCCTACGCCAAAATCGAGTTCCATGCCTCGAGGGTACTCATGAAGGTTTACGCGGCCGAAGAATTTGGAAAAATCCTGACTTAGCCCAACTCATCCAACTTGCAAGGGCCAAGTATGTCACTTGGATGAGCCGAGGGGGCTAAATGGAATTGTGGGCTGAGGATATTCACTCGAACGGGCCGAGGGCCGAATGGTAACTAGTCAGAGGGCCGAGGGCCGAATAGTAACTAGTCTGAATGGGCCGAGGGCCAAGTGGTCCAGTCAAGTGGGCTGAGTATCAAGTGGTCCAAGAGATTCACTCGGACGGGCCAAGTGAAAGGCGTCCGAGTGTAGTTGGGCCCAGTGGGCTGAATGGGAACGGGTCGAGTGGACCAAATTGCAAGTTGTGGGCCGAGGGTCGATTCTAGGACTCAGCCCAGAATCATCATCACTCGAACGAGCCAAGCCGTGCATGACGACGGCCATGTTAGGGATGATTTTGTTGAGTCTAACAATACACACAACCACCAAGCACGCCGCCTTCCTCCAGATCACAACAAATACGTAGCAATGAGGTCCTAATGTACCTGAATCCCGTGAAGAACTCCCCAATGGCAAGATCGAATCGAATCAATGCTAGAAACACACTCTTGCTCTCTCTCAATGTCAGGGTCTAAAATGAGCTCTTCCTTGACATCTTGGCTCTTAAATCCCTTCCCGGGTAAGGTTTTGATGTCCCCAATCACTCACTTGCCGACATTAACATCCCAAGCATTCTTTTTTTTCCCATTTTTGAATGACTTGTGCCCTAATTTGCCTTGTTTTACAGCAGCAAACCCTACGCTTTTTCTATCCGGTTTCCTAATCCTAACCTACTCTAAATGCAATGACGGTCAAAGGCAAAAAACTGAAATGATTTCTCCATCTTTTCCAATCATCAAACTAGCAAAATAACCCAAAATACTTACTTGTTTCAAAGATCAAAAAACTCAAACTTCCTACCTACCTCAAGCTCCGATTTGGGGATGAATCCCTTACTTCGATGCTCAATATGAGGCACGTGAGTGCTCAAGCTTGAATCCATTGGTCCCGGCAATGGAACCAAAATGTGGGAGCTTTTGCTCAACCGCCAAGACCCATGGACCGCTTATTGCTTCAAGTATTCCAAGCGAGCTCTCATTGCTATCTCTCACCTAGCGAACGTGCCATCAATCCTCTCGGGGTGTAGTAAGCTAACCTTGATGCCGAAATGAGTTGCCTCCTCCCTCACACAAGCTGGTAGCTCCACGATCCTAGATGTTAGCTCAAGCATCCTCAAGCCTCCTCCATCTCCAAGCTCCATCCACCATAGCCGCGTGCGAGACAAGAGAAGAGAAGAGAAGCGAGAAGAAGAGAGAAGAGGAGATGGTGAAGAGCTTCACCCTCTTGATCCCTCACTCCCACACACTCACCCACATTGATATCCCTAATGGCTAGCTAGTCATAGTTGTGATGATTGCTATGAGTTGCTTACTCCAATATACCAAAATCTCAAAAATTTTATTCAAATTTGTAGAGAAAAACCAATAAATTTTTAATAAATTTATAGCATTTTCATTCCATATAAATTTTCTAAACCTATGTAATTCCTTGCAAGATATTGTTTTTAGTCATCATGGATACTACCCATCATCTAAGCATTCCAAAAACCCATGAAAAAAAAAATCTGAATTAAACCAAAAAATTAACCAAGATTTCATGCAATTTTCAAGTTCTTTTAACTACAATAATTGGTCACAACAATGCGCATACACACAATGTTTATCACCGTCTAAATGTAGACGCATCTAGCTAATTGTGTGATCAAGCACTTAGCCCATGTCATGTTTAGTATTTCCATGATAAAATAAGTGAAAAATTAGTAAACAATCAAAAAAAAACCTGAATACCTTGATTTCTCAAATCATGAAGCACACCACCACTCAAAAATACTTAATAGTTCCTAAGATGCATGTAGAAATGCTTGTTGGCAAGTAGTGATACTTTTTTTGTATTTTCTAAATTTTT
This sequence comes from Lygodium microphyllum, assembly GCF_053477565.2. Classification (NCBI taxonomy): domain Eukaryota; kingdom Viridiplantae; phylum Streptophyta; class Polypodiopsida; order Schizaeales; family Lygodiaceae; genus Lygodium; species Lygodium microphyllum. The sequence continues at coordinate 90,421,501 of NC_141158.1, read as the reverse complement.
ATGCATTAAAAAGAATGTTTCCTAATCTAATCAATCTCATCCAAGATCCTACTCTATTCAAGAAAAACAAACAATGCTTATACAAATTGGTTCCCTTACAACTTGGCTTCCTAAACTAAGAAACACAAGATTTCCCTATTGAGCTAATCATGGCAAGAAGTCCTGTCTCGCTTGAGCTTGGCATATTGCACCCATGGCTAATGGTCAAAGAATCAACCAAAGAGATTCTTTTGACTCTCAAAAATGGAACCAAAATGTAGATCACTTTACCTATGTGCCTAGATAGAAATAGGCATATCAGTCAAGTGCCATCTTTAGTTAAGATTCTTGCAACTTCTCATACTACGACAACTCCTTCCATGGTTTCCACTCCCTATGGGTCTCATAGGCTAGTTCTCTCACAAGTTCCAAAAGAGAATAGATAACTATCAAATAGTAGATGGAACAAGAGAAATCTCATTTGTTATTGTAGCAGCCTAGGATACCAATGAGTCTCTTGTGCTCCAACGATCCCACCATGCTCGTTATCGTCCACCTTCACCGATCTTGACTCCATGAGTTCCACGAAAGAGGGAATTTCCATGCTTGAACCTCCAATCTCTGTATAGCTACAATATATCTCTTTTCCCCTCCCTCCCTCTCTCTTTTTATATCCTTGTTCTCCTCCCTATCACCCACTTCTCGCGTCTTGTTTGTGTTACAATAGTCTTTACCTATCTATCTCACAAACTAGAGCAAAACTTAAGGAAGCGGAAAGATGAGCAAGAGATGTCTTGCAGCCAATACCAGGATCACAAAGAAAAGAGTAAGCTATTGCACTCGACATAGAACCTCTCTCCCAAGCTTGAATGTAACACATAAACATAGGAGATTCTCAAGAGAAGAGCAACAAAGAAAGTGACGAGAGCCAAAAGAAGAAGATAAGCCTTTTTTATCTTGCACACTTTGGAATGCCTTACACTAAGGTCTTTCCCACTTAAATATGGGATCCTTCTTTTTTTTTGTTACAAGTGGGCATGGCCTGACATGTGGACAGTGCCTATGGCCCCAAATTCACTTATACATGTTTCTCTGGTCTTTGATTACCCATTCAGTAGTCTTTAATTTTTCCCAAATATCCTCTCATGTACTTTAACTCCACATTGGATTTATTTTAACATTTGCATGGGAGTGAGCCCAGTGTTTCAAAAATAATTTAAAATTTTTTTCAATTACTTGACCACTCAATTTTATAGATTTTTCAATGTAATGTGCTTCCAGAGTCTACTTTTTTTTTGTCTTTGGCTCCTACTCTCCCTTTAGATCTTATGTCATGCAAATTTTCCCTTTTACTTGCACTTTACTTAGCTCAGAAATTTCTATAGGTCTTTGTTAGTTCTCACTTTTTGAATTTGCATCTTGCTTGCCTCTCCCTTCCTGATTTTGCATGTGGTTAACACCCCCACACACACCTTTCAGCAATGAGATGATGATGGCCGCTTTCCAAAATCATTTGCATAATTTTATTGAAGTTTATCTAGATGACTTGTGTATCTCATAGCCTCTTCTGCAAGCACTGGGGACACTTGCAATAGTGCTTTAACTGATGTAGGGAGAATGGAATCTCCCTTAACCCTGACAAATGAATCCTTGAGGTTTCTTCAAGAGTTATTTTAGGCCATATAGTCTCCACACAAGGGATTGCAATAGATCCACAATGAAGATCACAAATATTGTAGCCTTAATAGCACCTACCATGTGGGCTACTATCAAAGATTCGTGGTGCATTTCACAACGAAGGAAACTCCCATCCACAAGCTTCTCAGAAAGGATGTAGAATCTATGTGCTCTCATTAGTGTGACAAAGCTTTTAATACCCTAAAGCAGTGCCTAACTGAAGCATCTATCCTCTTGATTGGTCAAAGGAGTTCCATGTGCACACCAATTCACTAGTCAAAGGATTAGGCATAGTCTTATTCTAGAAAGGTTATCAAGTTGGACCAACCAATCTACTATGTATTTGCGAAGACATTGATAGAGAGAGAAACTATATGGTGACAAAATTGGAGTGCCTAGACATGATGTTTGCATTAGAGAAGTTTCGGTACTACCTACTATCATCCCACTTTAAGCTATATATGGATCATGATGCTCTATCCTTCCAAATGGGAAAAGTGATGTGAAAGGCCACCTGATGAGGTGGCTCCTCCTTTTTTAGGAGTTTGATTTTGAGTGGTCACAAAGTTAATCATTCCCATGTGTCACTCAATTATCTCTTGCAAATCCCTCAAGGTGAAGTAGAGGAGTAGTACAGAGCACTGCTCTATTCTCTAATTCACCTATATGTGCCAACTTCTCATTGCTTGGTTGCACCGCGTATATGGATTTGGATTGTTGGGCCCTCAGACTATACTTTTCCTTTGTTTATCTATAAGAGTTTATAAATCAATTGCATCTTCTATGGCTAGGGGGCAATGCCTTTTCCACAACTATAAGCTAGCCCATGATTCATCTAATCTCCATGAATAATAACTTTGACTTACAAAAGGCTACATTAAATTTTTAGTTAGAAAAGTGCCTTGTGAAGGCATTTAATTATATGGGTTATCAATAGTAAAGTGGTCATATGCATCCTTGTCATGATTATCAAATATTTTTTTAAGCCAATTTTTGCTGCACTAGTACAAATATTGAGAAACAACTTCACTCAAGCATCTCCTTTGACTTTTGGAGATACTGGCTCATTAGTCATAACCCAAGAATCTATTGAGGAAGTTGTAAATATCTTTTCGTATGACCATTTTCAACATGTGCTTAGTATAGGGCAATGGATAACTATTTTTTTCATTGGTGCATTGACTTTTTGTAATTCATGCACATCAACATGATGATCGGGGACATCCAGTCCATGTGCTCAATTTCATAAATGAATCCAACATTAAGAAGTTTGTCAAACTCCTCTTTGACAGCATGAGCATGCTCAAGATTCATTATGTAAGTGGGTGTTGTTTGACCGGCACTGCGTCTAGCTTCATGGGGTTGTGGGAGCTTTTGCTCAACCGCAAAGACCCACGGACCACTTATTGCTTCAAGCGTTCCAAGCGAGCTCTCATGGCTATCTCTCACCTAGCCGATGTGCGGTCAATCCTCTCAGGGTGTAGTGAGCTTACCTTGATGCCGAAATGAGTTGCCTCCTCCCTCACACAAGCTGGTAGCTCCACGATCCTAGATGCTAGCTCAAGCATCCTCAAGCCTCCTCCATCTCCAAGCTCCATCCACCATAGCCGTGTGCAAGACAAGACAAGAGAAGAGAAGAGAAGAGAGAAAAAGAGAGAAGAGGAGATGGTGAAGAGCTTCACCCTCTTGATCCCTCACCCCCACACACTTACTCACTCCCTCACACTCTCACACTCCCTCCCTCAAGAGCACACACCCAAGCAAGATCAAAAGAAGAAGAGAAGAAGAGAGGACTCTTGTTAGCTACACACCAAATAATGAGCTTTCATTCACTTTTTGAACTTTATATATACAAACGCTAAAACCCCCATGGATGCCCATCCCTTTTTACATAACCGACCATTGTGGCAAGGTCCCTTTTTCTAATTCCCTCTTCTTGCTTCATGCCCTAAGCCTATATCCATCTATTCTTTCACAACTGGCACAGGAGGGAGCCTGGCGCTCTTTTACAAGAGTTTTTAGAGTTTTTGAGGTGCCTTTCCTTTAAAATTGCTCTTTTTGCCTCATTTTAGCTTTAGAGGCCGCCTCTACATCTTCGCTCTTTTTTCATTATTTTTTCACTTTTTCCTTCATTTTTCTGCCATTTCGATTTGAGGTTAACTGGGGTATTTGGCTGATGACACTAGGGTCTACTATTTTGAGCTCCTTGAGTGGCCAAGAAAATACATCCTTGAACTCTCATAAGAGACTGACAAGGTTAGTTTTCTCATACTTATTAAGGTCATCAAAAATTGAGTCTAGGCTTTTTACCCTCTATTACTAAATTGATTTCTTTGACTTTGGCTATATATTCTATTAGCTTACTAGTTTTTCTTCTCATTTAGCCCCACGTAGCACTAGTATCTGGTCTCCTTTTTTGAATTTATTAAGTGTTTAGGGAGATCTCAACGTTTGCATTTTTTGCAAACTTTTTCCTCTCCTTCTTCAACCTTCCGTACCACCAGAGGTAGACTAGTGTTGGGGGTAAAGGCACCTCCGCCTAGCCCCCCTTGTATTACTACACTGACAATCACCGCCACTGCACACTGTAGGTGGCGGCACCCATCACCGTCACTTTATTCTTTATTCTTTTAGTGATAGTTTGAATAAAGGAAGGCCCAGTCACACATTGTGACTGTCGGAGTTCCCATTTCTTGTATCTCTCTTTCTTGCTCTTGCTCTCCTGCCATAGCTCTTGAGTGCAAGCTTCGATCCTTCTCACCTTTCAACTGGTATCAGAGCACGGCTTACCGACTCTTGAGCTTGGCTTGTAGCATTCTCAACTTCCCATCGACTCCCGACTCACATTGGGTCTCCTTCTCGACAGCCATAGCTCATTCTCTTGAGCTCCTGTCACTCCTCGGCTTCCCGAGCTTCTTCTCGACCCATTGAGGCACCATCAGGGCATTGACATTGAGGTATTGCTTCATTATTTCAGAGATTTATCTCAGTCCAGAGGTCTAGATAAACAGGGTTTTCATAGGTTGTGGACAGCCATAGCTCACACCTCTTGGAGCTTCCCTCACCTGGATCTTGCTTCCAGCCTATCAAGGCTTGCTAAGGCTTGGTGTAGGCCTTCTTTGGCCCCCATTTGTGCCCCCTTTGGGCCCCATTGTTGACAGGTGGGACAGTAGACCCCCCCAACCAACTCACTTTTTTTTTTGCGCCTGTTTCAAAATTTGACCCAAAAATCACTCTTTTTGTCATATCTCAGGCATTCGGAACTCGATTCAGGCAAGGTAAGAGTCTAAGTTAGGGTTTTGGCATGCTCCGAACGCGATGGTGATGTTGTATTTGTCAAATTCTAATGACATAATATTTTGCAACATATTTCAGGTTTGAGACAGTATGTATTTGTATGCCCATGGCTTATGTGATGCTTCTACTAATGTCTATTGATACCGGATCACTTGTGGATGTTATGCCTCTTATATGAGACGCATTTGGAGCTGATTTAGCTCAGCATTGACTATTTTGAAAAATCCCAGATCTTTCCAAAACAGGGCAGCCACCTATTACTTCAATTTTATGCTTACAGGTCTTAGCATTTGATGCTCGATTATACCCGGTTGGTGCCTATACATACGGGAATGTATGCCTATGGTTTGCCTATGGATTTAAACTTGGATTGAGCACTAATTTTCTTAGTTTACAGAGGCTATATAATGTTGGAAACTTCAGGGCTGAAGCTATTTATGCTACAGTTGGGTTATGCCTATTGGTCACCGGGTGCTCCCGGCTACTTGGTATGATGTCATGATGTATTTGGACTATGCCACATGTCTTGTTTATGCTCCGAGAGCTGAGATTAGAGCTTGATTTGGGTTTGACTGACACTTCTTTGCAACTGGCATTTCATCTATGACATGGTTTATGCCTAGGCTACCCAGTACGAGTTATGATGTCTTGGTGAATGCTTTATACTTTGGCTGTGGATGGCAGTTGTTTGAGCTCGTCTCAACATTAATTTGAGTATTCCCTTGAGCAGTTGGACATTGACTTGGATTTTTCTGTTATGACTTGGCTTTTTCCATTACGACCTTGGATGCTATTGAGGCATTGTCTTGGTTACCTGTCTTTGGTACTTTGACTTGGTTTGCTTGAGCTGTTGAGCTCGTTTATCTGCCTTTTGAGCCAGTAGAAGCATATTCTATGCTTGATTGACATTGAACAGGAGGTTTATGCTATTTTGAGCATTTTGTAGATACTTGAGACTTTGGGATCTCTTACACTTAAATGTTGCATGGTTCATGTGCTAATATCTTGGAGTTGCTTTTGACCTGAGCTTGGGCTTTGCACTCTTGTGAGCATGCACCTACTGGTGTCAGGTCTTGTCAGTGTTATGTATACTTTGCCCTATTGTCCAAGGGGTATGCGTACTCATTGACGGATGCTTTGGTGACATGTTTGGGTTTTTGCTCAGGGTCTTGATGACTGTTTGGTGCTAATTTATGCACGTTTATGGCCGGTCATGTCTTGGCTATCATTTATTCACTTGGTGCAATGATTTAGTCAGCAATTGACTCTCATAGTACCCTGCTGTCATTTATTATAGTAAGCATACAGCTCCGGACTGACATGGATTTTTCATGCTGAAATAATATACTTTCACTAGTACTTAGTGGGCAGTAGCTTTGGTTACACTTTACTCGCCATTTTCTCTCGATTTTGGTGATTTTTTTGTCATTTTCTGCAGTAAATAGCAAGCATTTTTGAACTGTCTGCAGTCTTCTAGCCTGCATTATGGCGAGTTCGTCCACTGAGCATGCTATTTTCAACATCACTAAGCTTGATGGTACGAATTACTCTTATTGAAAGAGTCAGATTTGGCAGGTATTGGTGCAGAAATCACAGATCAAACCATTGAGGTTCAGCGTTGGCAGTGGCCGTGGACGGATTCTTAGAAATCTCGGTCCAAGTCTCGTGGGAAGTCACATAGCAAATCCCGTGGCAGGAATGCAGATGTTACTTGTCACCATTGTGGGAAAAAGGGCCATATTAGGCCACAATGCCATGAACTGCACAATGAAAGGCGCAAAGATAAAGGGAAAGACAAAGTGTAGGATAAGTCTTCTGATCGCAGCAAAGTGCCTGCAAAGTCCAGTGTTAAAATTGAAGAGATCAATGTTATGCAGCCTGAGGATGTTGATGATGATGATTATATCCTTGCAACTTCTTCTAGTGCTTCACAGATGACAGAGATACACTCTATGTATGCACAGTGTTGGCTCTTGGACTCAAGTGCGTCTTTTTTCATGTGACACCTTGTCAAGAGTGATTTCATTCATACCGTATTGTTTCGGGTTCTATGCCGAGAGCTCCCACACAACCAGTTGGACAGCCTACAGCTGCAGAGCAGATGCTCATGGTTAGGGTGTTGGACAGGCATCTGGGCAGGCATCTGAGCCTGCTGTGAGACGGCCTACTAGAGACAGACGTCCACCTAATAGATTTCAGCCCTTGATGCATTATGTCTTGGTTATAGATGCAGGAGAGCCTTTCACCTATGATGAGGCTATGCGGGGGTGACAATCACTCCTGGGAGAGGGCTATGCAGTTTGAGATAGACTCCTTGCATAAGAATGAGACTTGGGATTTGGTTTCCTTTCCTGAGGGCAAGAAGGCTTTGCCATGCAAGTGGGTGTACAAGTTGAAAAGTACCCCTAGATACCCCAAGCCGGCATACAAGGCTAGACTGGTAGCAAAGGGTTTTAAACAGGAGCATGGTGTAGACTTTGATGAGGTCTTTTATCCTATGGTTAAGATGACCACCCTACACTTAGTCTTGGCTTTGGTTGCTCAGCTTGACTTGGATTTATACCAGATGGATGTCAAGACGGCTTTCTTACATAGAGACTTGCATGATGAGATTTATATGGAGCAGCCTAAGGGCTTTGCAGAACCTGGTAGGGATCACCTAGTGTGCAAATTGAAGAAAAGTGTTTATGGCTTGAAGCAGGCACCTAGAGAGTGGTATCATAAGTTTGATGCCTTTATGCAGTCACAGGGCTACAGCAGGAGTGCTATGGATCTATGTCTTTACACGAAGAAAGCGCGTGATGGTTCTTTATTGATTTTGGTACTCTATGTGGATGATATCCTGATAGCAAGGAAAGCTCATGATGAGCTAGATGCTCTTAAGGCTCGGCTCAAGAAGAGCTTTGAGATGAAAGATCTGGGATAGGCCACTCACATACTTGGTATGCGCATTAGACGCGACAGGCATCAGGGACTCCTCTACTTGTCACAGAGGGAGTACATTCATAAAGTCCTTGAGCACTTCCACATGTAGGATGTAAAGCCTGTTGGCTGTCCATTGCCTTCTTATGTGAAGGTATCACAAGCTGATTGTCCGCAAACAAATGAGCGGAGGGCCGAGATGGCCAAGATTCCCTATGCATCCGCAGTGGGCAGTCTTATGTATGCCATGATCGCCACTCATCCAAATATTGCCTTTGCAGTTGGTGTTGTGGCACGCTATATGGCTACACCTAGCAAGAGGCATCAGGATGCTGTGAAGGGTATCATGAGGTACTTGAAGGGCAGTGCAGATACGTGCATATGCCATGGCAGACAGGATATAGGAGTCGTGGGGTACACTAACTCTGATTGTGCAGAACATGTAGATAGTAGGAAGTCCACTTCCGGCTATGTATTCACCTATGCTAGAGGTGTTGTTTCTTAGATGTCCAGGGTGCAGAAATACAGGGCCCTTTCTACTACAGAGGTCAAGTATGTTGCAGCCCCACTGAAGCTTGCAAGGAGGCCATTTGGTTGGGTCGTTTAGTTGTTGATCTTGGTATTGATGCTATCCCTACACTGCATTCGGATTCTATGAGTGCTATTCAATTAGCCAAGAATCCGGTCTTCCATGCGAAGACAAAACACATTGAGGTGAGGTATCACTTCATACGTAGGGTCGTTGAGGAAAAGTCTGTTGATCTTGTCAAGATCTCGACTGACCAAAATCCTGCAGATCTGATCATGAAAAGCCTCTCTAAAGAGCGCTTTGCCTTCCTCCGGATGTTGATGGGCGTGGGATGAGATGACGTCTTTCCTCATCCTGTTGTACATGTGTACATGTTGTACTGTCTTTTTTCTTTTTTTTTCACTCCTCACTAGGGCAGATTCGCCTTTAAGTGGAAGGTTGTTGGGGGTAAAGGCGCCTCCGCCTAGCCGTCCATGTATTACTACACTAACAATCACCGGCACTACACATTGCAAGTGGCGGGCACTCGTCACCATCACTTTATTCTTTATTCTTTTAGTGACACTTTGAATAAAGGAAGGCCCGGTCACACATTGTGACTGTTGAAGTTCCCATTTCTTGTCTCTCTCTTTCTTGCTCTTGCTCTCCTGCCATAGCTCTCAAGTGCAAGCTTCGATCCTTCTCACCTTTCAACTAGATGATCCCCCTTAATATATTGGGTCTTCAATCGCAAAGGGATTTCTAGGCCACTATCTAACTTGACTTATGATTCGGAGTTAAAATCATAGCATTCATTGGATAAGGGTGCTTCTTTAGGCAGTTGTTGGTCAAAAGTAGTCTCAATTTCATATAACATTATTGAATCCACTTGGCTCAGTCTCTCTTGCTCATAATCTAACACTTTCAAATACTCTAGCCAAGCCATGTCATAGTCCAACATCCTAAATACCCCATCGACAAGCAACACATGCATTTCCTTAGGTTTGGAGTTGACAGTGATTTGATCAATTGCATGCCCATTAATGTCATAGTCAATTTTGAGCCCTATGGTTGAGGCTTCTTTCTCTCATTCATAATCAGTGTATGTGCTTTATGTATCTTCTGCATCAAAAAATTCATCATCAATCATTGCTTGTTCCCTCAACTTGGCATTTTTCTTGAGAAGGACCTAGCTATAGGGTAAGTTCAAATTATGCACCTTGGTCCACTTCCATTGTCAAGCTTCCAAGAGCTTTTTGAGCAATTTTAGGTTTGCAAAATGGTTATATACAACCTAAAATTCAAAAATTATAGGATCTTCATGAACACCTTCAGGCACATGATAGGTCATGCCAAGAGATGTTTCAACACTTCTTTCCATCATACAAATCGAGATTGACTATAGGGATTGGTCTAGGGTATTCATTGTTTCTCTTCATTTGTCTGCATTACTGACTTTAGTGGCTACTCCCTTATAACCATCCTCATCATTTGAGAAGGACTACTTAATCATAGCAAGGATATGCATCTAGTCTCACTCATCATCAAGACAAGGGGTGTATTTTGTGAGCAGGCCCTAATTGGGTGTACTTTTTGTGTCATCTTTTAGGAAGGTTGAGATGGCATCCACGTCAATAGGAGATGTTTTCCAAGTGTCCATTCTTGATTTTTAGTTGCCTCTAAGTGATTGCCAAAGAACATCAAGCTATTGTCCCAATCCTCAATTGCATGATTCCAAGGCTGACCTACCATGATATCATAGTCAACTCCCTTAATGACAATGAAGTTTACGGAAAAATCCATTCTCACAATTTTGATTGGACAGCCATTTAGCACTTTGAATGGCTTGACTTTTTTCCCATTGGTCAACATAACTTTAAAGCATGTTGTTTCTATAGGGGACTACCCCAAGCCTACATAACTATATGGCTGAGAATACTAATAATTCCTACCCCTATCTTGACAATCCCCTTTCAAGTCATGTCACCCAATGCAATAACATGAAGAATTGCATGCATCTTGATTCTTCCTAGTTTCCTAATATATCCTTTACTAGTCGGAACTAGTGACTAACAAAAGGTATGCAAGCCCTTGCACTCTAATATTATGATTGTCAAGATATGTTTGAAAAGAAGAAAGTAGATATGCTTCCCCAACAATGACTTTATGATTGTGCCATCAAGTTGCAAGAGGAAGCTCAACCATCCTTTGTCCCAATCTATGAGATATCTCAAGATAAATTGGTAGAAATATGAAAATATATTGATGATATTCTAACTAAGGGTTTCATATGACATTCAAACTCACTGGTAAGAGCTCAAATGTTATTTGTCAAGAAGAAGGATGGCACTATGTGTCTCGACTACAGAGGACACAACAAAAGAGTAAGTAAACTCAATGTGAAGCAAACTATGTAGTACATCGAATACAATTGAGCTTGCCAAGTATCAAGTTAATCATCACTGCTTTCAATAAAGAAAACCTTGTCTTTCCTAGTGATGGGAAAGTAGCTTGCTTCAGAGTTAAAAAAGAGTCCTAGTGAGGATAGCTAGAGAAATCTAAAGGAACTACTCAAGCGATAAGAGTACAAGAGAGAACTACTCAATAGAATCCTCCTAGAACCAAAAGCAAGACCAAAGTTTCTCGGAACAACTCAACAACTTCTAAAGCTGTTGGGAACAAAAGTGCATCCAAAAGAAACAGGAGCCCAGGGCATACAATTGGAAGTATCAATGGAGAGGTAGCACAAAGCTACAACGGGTTTCTAAAGAAGGAATATGGTATCCTCCTAGTTGCATTCATTGGGATGAGTTTGGGTTGTTGTCTTATCTCAGTCCATGGATCATAAGTCATGATGTTGTAATTTGAACATTCATCAATGAGAGCATTAATGAGCTCTGTCTTGGCAATTATCTTGATCCTAAGTTGCATAAGAGGTATTAGCCATTTTTCTTCTAGATCAATGTTTACGGCTTTGACCTTTTAAATTAGGCTATGTAGACCAAGTTAGGCTACTACTAATGCCTTGCACGTCTGACAATCATGACACATGTGAGTGATGCTACACTCAATGAATCTTGTGTCAACATTTATTGTTGACTCATTAGGTTTTAGGATTCATAGATTTCTAAGTATAGTCCATGATTAAGCACTCAACTAAGTTTTAGGCTCTCAATTGCCAAATGGCAAACTCTTCAACTCTTCTTTGCAATGTCAAGTTTTTGTGTGTCTAATATTTTGGGTAATTCTTCTATTTAATTATCTGACCTTGTCAACTCCCCTTCTTAGGTCTCAAAACTTTGTTTCTTGAATATCTTTTCCTTCCAATTTGTTGCTTCAATAGCCTTTGTTTTGCTCTTACACGATATGCAACCATCCTTGTCCCCTTAAGCTCTTGCTCTCGATGGTCATAGCTCCCTCGAATTTGCAAATTCAATAGGTCTTATGAGCTATAATATGTCTATCTTGTCCTTAAGCTCTTTCCCTTTCAATGGCCATAGCTCCCTTGGACTTGCAGATTCAATTGGCCTTATGAGCTAGAATATGTCTAACTTGCTCTTTGAGGTGCCTAGCTTTTCAATATCTACAAAAAAATCCTAAGTGGGATTTGTCAATGAGCCACCTAAGTCGTTACTCTACATTCTCTCAAGGTCAAGTAGTAATACCTAAGGTGTTACTCTCCATTATCTCAAGGTCAAGTAGCAATACCAAAGGTAAGATACCTTGCAAGTTTTAGTCATTGATATGAGTGAAACTTGATTGAATTCAATCAAGGAAACAAGGTAAAATCACTTGGACCTAAGATTGGAATTGGCAATTCAATACTTGGGTCTTTAGCTTTGTTGACAAAAGTGTTGGCTAAGCTTGTTGGATTCTCTTGATAAACCTTAGTCTTGGTGCACTCTTGAATGTATCCCATAATGGTTTGAATTATTACTCTTGACCACTCGACCAATAGTTTCTCTTCCATCAACTCCTTGGAATGATATTCTACCTCCTAAACTGTAGTGTGTCATAAACTTAGTGCCTAAGTGACTTATTATGTTTGTATAATGTGATTATTGTGAGCCTAAGTGGACTTAGGTGATCTTAAGCTAATCTACTTGGCCTAGGTGCTATGGGAGTTATTTCTAATTATCTACCCTAGGAATGTTGTGCCTAAGTGTGAGAAAAATGTGCTAGGCTCAAGATCCTAAACAAGGGACATCTATTGGAATTAATCCTAGGTGTGATGCCCTTTCCCTAAGTAGGTCTCCTATGTTGTGTCCTAGTGCAAATTGCAAGGTTTTTTGTACAGGTATCTACAACTCCTAGATGAGAGTGCTAACACCCCATTTTTTGAACCTAAGGTGTGTCTATATGCCAAGAGTTCCACCCTTGTTACTTGTACATGAAGACTTATACCTTAGGGATAGAAAATCCATGCCCCTAGCAAGAAGTCCTTGCACCTTTGAAAGATTTTTGGGATTCCAAATTAAGAAGAGTGACTACCCTAAGGAAAGGTGGTGAAGAATGCCCTATATGAGCCCAAGGTGCAATCGAAGACATGGTTTTTCCTACGCATGCAAACATGCCTAATGTGCCTATGGTTTTTGTAAGCTACATTAGGGTGTGCTTGGTTTCCATGTGCCTAAGGTGCTCATGGCATGTGTCTATGCAGAAGTGGTATGTGTGAAATAGGGATGTGAGCATATGAAAGTTATTGTATGAAAGTAAGTCCAAAAGTAGAAGTGGATATGTGTTGTGCAAGTAGGGGTACATGTATGGGAGTAGGGTTAGTGTGAGAGTGCAAGTTTTGTATAGTGTAGGAATGGGGTATGTGGAAGTGGAGTGGTATGGGGGTAGGGTAACTAGTGTGGGAGCTCTACTTTGGGAATATAGTGTAAGAGTGCTAGTGTGTGAGTACTAGTATGGGACTATAAAGTTCTAGTGTAGCAATAGTGAAGTTAACTAGTGTAAGAGTTGTTAAAATCACACATGATATGTATTTGGAGGATTGCACAAGGATCACACTGCCTAGGTTAATTGGTTTGTCCTATGGTTTGTATCCATCCATAAAGAGAGAGTCTCCCTACACCCATTGCATTGTGTCAATCCACCTTTAGACATCAACCTTATCCAACTAGAAACCACTAGTATAGAGGTCCACTATTCCAAACCATGACTCTAAACCATTTGTTGTAGGCCTTTATAAAGGCACCCTTTCTACATGAGTAAACATCTATTTTTTGTCATTCTAGTTCACTTGTACTTGAGTACTTCCTTTCCCTCTCACCTCTCTTTCAAATGTCTCAACATTGTATCAAACCATTTTAAGGTATGGATCCTTGTGTTCCTTTGTTATCCTAATTTCCCTACCGTCCCTGTAAAGATATTCATGGTGACCATTTTAGAGCTCGGATGAATATGATCATTAGTCATATTCATGCTGCCATTTTAGAGTTAATGAATAGCTAAAGCTAGTCATACTCATGCTATTATTTTCCTAAAAATGGTGTTCCATTTTTGTCTTTGTAGTTGAAATATGGTTGCTTCTTTTTAGCCATGAAAATCTACTACTAGTTGAGGCTATTCAACTATCAAAAAGGTGCCATATCCACTTTATATTTGTAGCAAAAGGTTGTGACAGTTAGATCTACTACTCACACTTCTCACTAGCAATTGTATTATTTGTTGTTCTACCACATGTGGTTGTTGGCATCAATAATGTTGATGTGGATCTAATGGTCACCCTAAATCTACACCCATGTTCCTGCAAGGATCTACCGTCTACTACTAATAAGGCTCCATTTGTTGGCTAAAAACATGTTGGAAATTGTTGTGATTTGCTAAATATAGTCAATGAGTTGCTCTAGACCTCAACTTTTCCATAGCAACAATTGCATATTCAAGACTAAGATTTACTAGTTGAAAGAGAGCTCTCCTACTAAATATACATAGATCTACCATTGTATAACTACTGTAGATCACATTGAAATCTACATTGGTAAGAACAATATTACTACTCTCAGTTTGTCAAAATGAAATGGATTCCATTGAGTGTGAACTACTCTTAATAATCATGCCATGATGCTAGCATGACTGAAGGAGCTATCTCTATGAACTAAGTTGTTGATTATGCCTTTGGTTATATCAATAACATTGATGCTCACGGTTTGTTTCATCTATATTCCTTTACTAACATGAGATGCTCCATCATGGTTGTCATCAATATTGCTCTATTTGATGCTAATCTAAGCTTAGTAGGCTTTATGATAATGGAACAAATATATCAAGCTTCTAATAATGTTATTAGTTACATCAATTGTTAATAAATGGCTACCACCACTGAGTCAAATCTAAGCCAAGTATTTACTAATGTATTTCCACAGAAGTACGCAACATCATTGCCATTTCTCAGCCTTAATAACTAAGAATCACTACTATAAGAGGATTTTCTCTCTTCTCAATCTCTGAGTCCATATCCCTATTGAGATCTTGTGTTTTAAACACAACATCATAGCATCTAATTGTGAAAATGGATCCACTAAGTTCAAAGGTTATGCATTTCATACTTGTCAAACAATTCAAATCGATTCTCATGAAGAAACATTTATGGAGTATTGCAAATGGAAAGAAGAAAGATTGGGAAGCAAGCCACATGGGAAGTATGAGATGACAAGGTCCAAAGCATCATCAAACTGAAGCTCGATGGCACTAACATTCATCATGTAGATGGATGTGACACTACAAAAGGCACTTGTTGGGATCAACTCAACAAATTGTTTGGAGCTCAATCCAAGAGTTCACAATTTGGCCTATTGATTGAATTTTTTTGTTTAGAAATGAAATCTCGGTCTTCTTTTGCATCTCATTCAAATCACATGAAAATATCGTCAACTCACCTTGCATCAATTGAACTCAAAATTGAAGAAGATGTTATTATTGGTGTCTTTTATAAATCCATGCGTGAATAGTATGACCAAGTGGTCAATACTCTTATCAATATGCACTCTCCTAGGCTAGTTGAATTTGAAGCCTCTATTCTAGGAGAAGAGAAAAGGCTAAAGTTCAAGCAAGAGATCAATACAACTCCTAAGCATGAGGCCCTCTACACCAAATCCATGTTCAAATGAAGAAGAAGATCAATCACAACGAGTCCATTGTGTGCGACTTTTGTTACAAACCTAGACACAATGAGAAAAACTAAGTTCATAGAAAGACATCTCAAAATGTATTTCTTGTGAAGACAATCAAGAGAGTGATGAAGAAGGAAAAGAAGACAAGGAGGACGCAGAACCAGAAGAATAAAAGCATCATGAATCCCTTTCAATGACCTTCAAGAAGAAAAAGGGAGATAAGAAGGATCCTTCTAATGTTTTTACTATGAAGGATTGTAAAGTGTGCATTCTCTTTTATAATTCTTTCCAGTAATGTCATGACACTCTTGTAACTCTTACTTATATCATCTAGGCTAAAGCCCAAGTCCCCTAGACCATCCAAACCTCTAAGCCACAAGTGATCAAACAAAGAATGCCTCGGATCATCTTGGTAGCACAAGCCAATGAGCGTATCTGACATCAAGGGTGGGCAAATCATTAGTAAGCCATGTGGTGACCAAGCTATTAAAAATATGATCATGCACAAAGCTATGTACAATCATGTTTTTAAACGGGGTTGTTGAAATCACAAACACATAACATGTATTTGGGGGATTGTAGAAGGGTCACACTAGTTAGGTTAATCGGCTTGGCCCATGGTTTGTATCCATCAATAAAGGGGGAGTCTCCCTACATCCACTGCACCACATGAATCCACCTTTAGCCACCAACTTTATCCACCTAGAAACCACCGGTAGAAATATACATACCAAAACCATTGTTTCAAACAACTATGGTAGACCACTATTTGTGAGCCTTTATAAAGGCATCCTTTCTACATGAATAAACATCTTGTTTTTTTCATTATAATTTCATTCAAGTTTAGTTGTAAGTGAGTTCCTTTCCCTCTCATCTCCCTTTCAAATATCTCAAGAAGAGTAATGTTCTAATGCAAGAGTGATCTTGTAATGTGAGACTGATCTAGTGCATGAGTGATCCCCTAATGACAATGAGTAAGTAGTGCAAGAGTGATATAATACAAGGGTGAAGGTATAGTGCAAGAGTAAACTCTTTTGAGAGTATAGTATATGAGTACCAAGTGTGTGAGTGCTCGTATGGGAGTACTAGTGGGCAAGTGTGTTGAGAGTGGAAAAAGACTGAATTCTTGACTAATTTTTGTTCTTTTTGAGGTCTGAATGATTGATTTTTCATGGATTTAGAGTGATGTATGGTTAATAATGGAAGTGTTTGAGAGTGTTTTGGATTATATTGATTATGTTTTGGAAGTTCATGATGATTCTCAGTGGAGATATGAAGCTCTATGATGTTCTGATTGGTTCTGTATACCTTCTATTTTGTTGTGATTTTCTTCTGTATGAAGCATGGATTGATGATTGATGAAGATTGAGATCTTTTGGAAGACTATTGAATAGTTTTTGATAGTATAGAATGATTTGAGTATGAGTAATAAGGTTCTGATGACCTTCTGTAACCCTCTGTAGAGCCTCTGTCTCTGCTCTATCTCTGTACTGTAACTGTACTGAAGCTGCTCTGGTACTGTTCTGTAGACCTTCTGTAAGTGTTCTGTAGAATGTATGTGTGACTTTGGAAAAGTTTTCTAACTTTTGAAAAGGATGAATCTAAGTTCAAAAGAGCTAAAACAAGTGGAAGAAGCAGCTGCTGAAGACTGAAGAGAAGATTGAGTAATAGCAACAGTAGTGAGCTGTGAAAAGACACTATAGTGGCGCTCGTGACTCTTCATATCAGACATACCTCTTGGGAGGTGCATCCACGACCTAAGAAGGATTATTGAGAGTTATTATGAGATTATTATAGTGAGGATATGATGTACTAATTGATAGAGAGAGAGAGAGAGAGAGCAAGAGATAGTCAATTCTATCAAAACAATGTAACTGTATATGAGAGATTGAGAAAGAGAACTATGAAGACATTGAAGATGAATAATATGTGATTGATTTCCATTCAAAGATGGTGTATTCCTTTGTGTTCATTGTTCTATTGAAGAATTCTATGAAGATGTTGAAGATTATGGTTGATTCTATCAAATCCGTGGGAGAAATCTACTATGATGCTACGTGAAGATTTGTTATTTTCTTTGTTTTGATGATCAAAAGAATGAAATAAAAGATTGTTGATGTTACAAGATAGATTTTCTTACAAGAGAATTCCCTTTTCCTTGGTGTTCCTCTTGGGGCTTCATGTTTTTGGTGCATAGCCGTGGAAACTTTCCATCAACAAGCATCAAAAGAGGCTGAAAATGAAGGAAATGGCATTGCCAAGAAGAGGAGAATTCAATGGATCCTTGCAAAATTCCTTCTTCCACTGAAGAGTTGGAAATTCTCATTATCAAAGCCACTTTCCACAAGAATTTCATCCCACAATGGCGGAAACATATTACCATCATGATGCATGCTCTATGTGGTGGACTGATTTCTTTTCCTGTTGAAGCAGCAGAAACTTGCATCTTGGTGGCAAACTATTTGGGAACAAACTGAAGAGCAGAAATAGAGAGAATGACCATCCATGGAAGATTTGGCATTCATTGAGAAGTTTTCATACATCATCAAGTGGGAGATTCTGAAGAAGCTCCAGGAGTCATGGTCTGTGGAGGTTCACGAAAACAAGAAGGAAAAGAGTTGGAATTTGTTCGTGGATGCTCAACAGCAAGATACGTGGGATGCTTGGTGCACTGGCAATCTTCTGTTTGTCCAATTTGCAACCCACTGGAAGTTGGTAGACAAAGTGTTTTTTACAACATACACTGTTGAAACCCTCAGAAGTTGGCATTATTATAATGGCACAACAACGATCCTAAGAAGGATGAGTTTTGATACTTTCAGAACATAATATATTCCCCTCTGTAGTGGTTTGAAAGCTGAATTCAGAGATGTTGAAAAGAAGGAAGTAGAGGAGATGTTGGCCAGAGAATCCCTCAGAGACTGAAGCCCTCTCTGATACTATCCTGTTAAGTACAGACCAACTGGTTGGAGCCAACCCCCTGATGAATGACGCAATAAAGAGGCAAGCGTTAGAACGAGTACAGATATATGTGAGAAGAGAGAAGGCAAAAATCGAAGCTGAGAACGAGCTTGCAAGCAGAAGCCTCCTTTGACACCTTAAAAGCACTCTTTACAGAAGTCCCCATGGCGACTCAAGGTCCCCTTCCTAGTCATATTCGTCTTGGAAATATTGATGACAGGCCAACAAATATAGTCACATTGCCAGTTTTTAGAGGAGAGTACAATGAAGACCCTGATCTTTATGTAGCAGAGTTCATGGTAGCATGTGTGGCTAACAATGCTAGAACCCCTGAGCATTGGTTAGCGATGTTCCCCGCCACTTTCAAGGGCGCGGCGTTTTAGTGGTATGAGAGACAAGCAGCAGGAACTTTGGGTACATGGGACGACCTGAAGTTGGCATTCCTCACTAAATTCAGGCATGAAGGTTTTGAAGAGCGGATGCTAGAGGAGTTCATGAACCTAAGTCAGTCCTCTGGAGAAAGAGTAGAAGCTTATGTCTCACGAATGGAATCCATCCTGAAGAGATGGACTAACCATTATTTGGACGAAGGAATCCAGAAAGAAGTATTCCTTAGGGGTCTATAACCAGAAGTTCGCAAGTTTGTGGAATTGAGAAGACCAATCAATCTGCAAGCTGCAGTGGAAGGTGCAAGATTATATGACGGAGTTGAAGCAAGGTTGTCAATGACTCCAGGAATAGGAGTCTTATCTCCTCTTCCTGGAGTCATTGACAACCAAGATTATATGACGAAGTTGAAGCAAGGTTGTCAATGACTCCAAGAAGAGGAGTCTTATCTCCTCCCATGCGCGGAATGGTATACCCACCAAATGCAGTCCCAGGGACAGTTCCCTATCCCTATCCCTAGATGCAAACAGTGCCGCAGTATAATGCACCTAATCCACTGTGGTCACCGCAGACGACAGTGCCTCAAATGATGGTTCAACCACAACAACAGTGGCCTCAAACAGTTCCTCCAATGGCGAATCAACAATAGTGGTTTCCTACCAACTAAAATCAATAACCCCAAGTTTCAGCAAGAGCTCAGAATCAAAGCCAAAACAAAGAACCTTTTGGATCAACCCAGCCAGTTTATACAGTAATTACAGAAGCTTCCCAAAATCCCACGACAAGCACTTCAGGAGGTGAAAATCTGAGGGACTACTTATCCAACTCAGTTGCAAGTATCAAGAAAGAGCTTCTAGATGTGATTACAGAGCAGCTACAAACGCTGAAGGTGAATACCGCCAATATATCCACTCCTGCGGGAGCTGGAAGAGATGTGATGCGCTCTAATACATGGTGCGAAAAGTGTCATCAAGCGGGACATTTAGCCACTGAATGTACCCGAAAACCAACCATTCATGGGGCCTTTTGTTCCTACTGTTTGCGGAAGAACCATACAGAGGATATTTGCTCTCTGAAAGAGATGCATGAACGAAGACAGAATGATGAAAATACAAGATTCAACTTGCTGGAATCCAAAATGACAACACAGGATATTGGACCAAAGCCTAGGAAATTCGGTCCTAATTTTGGTCCAAGGAGGTTTCCCTCTTAAAGTTACAGAGGCCGACAGTCTGGCGGTGGTCAGAGATCAAAGGTGGAATGTTACAGGTGTGGAGAAAAGAGACATATCTCCCCAAATTGTCCAAACCCTAGATGATTTGTGGACTACAAGCCCTTATGCAGCCGATACAAAGGAGAAGGCCACACTGCAAAAAGGACTATCCAAGTCCAACCCATGTAAAGGCCAATGCCACTGATAGCGGGTAGAAGGTACAAGAGCATGCCTCCAATTTGATAGAGTTGGAATTTGCTGCTGTTACGTGCACCAAGAAGAAGGTACCAGTTGTTCAGAACAAAAATAATTCTCCTGCCAAGACTGTAAAGTTCCACCAGCTAACAGAGGGACAGAGCAGTATAGAACAGAACAGTGCAGTACAGACCTTATTATGCACAATTTTCCTTCTTTCCGCACTTCATTCCGATGCGCGGATTTTTCGATATTAATACCCGTATGTGTTTTCGGGTTTGTTTTGTGTGTTTTTCCCATGTGAACACCCTGATTTTGCCCTGGACCCGGTATTGCATGTTTCCATTATTTTTCCCTTGTCTCCCGGCACATTTTTCTTTCTTACAGTTTTTCGATCCGAAGAACAGTTTGGATTTTATTAATTTTTCTTCATTTTTTCATGTGACCGTGTTTCCTATGTCGCGTGTGAACGCACCTGTTTCTAGTTTTACGCACCTCAAGACGTCCCCATGGCGTCCATGGCTTGCGCATCACCATCCTTGCCCGTTTGACCCCATCACTGTAAATTTTTTTACCCCTGCCCGCGCATGCACACGGGCCGGGGATGTATTTCTTGCCCCTCCATTTTTTATATTTTATTATTTATTTTATTTTTCTTTTTCCATTTAAAAAAACAAACACAGCAAAAGAAAAAAAAAACAAACAACCCACCTCACAAAAGGAAAAAAAAAAAGCAAAAAAAAAAAGAAAGAAAGAAAAAACAAAACAACAAAAAAAAAACAAACAAACAAACAACTAAGACACAAACTAAAGAAAACAAAAAAACGCACACATACACAATCGAATGCATAATCATAATAATAAATAAATCCAAAAAATATTTTTTTTAAGAAACAACCACGCAACACCTTTTTTTTAACAACAGAAAAAAAGAGAAACAAAAAAAGACCACCCAAAAAGAAAACAAAGTAAGAAGAAAAAAAGAAAGAGAAAAAAAAAAGAGAAAGAGGAAAAAAAGAAAGAAACAAAGAAAAAGAAAAAAAAGGGAAAAAAAACACATACATGTTGCCGTTGAGATCCCACGTCCCTGTCTCTTCCTTCTTCCCTTCTTCTCCATCCTATTCTTCTCCTTCCTCTTCTTTCCTCCTCTCCCTCCTCTTCTTCCTCCTTCTTCTCTTCCATCCTTCTCCTCCTTTTTCTCTCCCCCACCCAATCGCTGATGCCGCCCCTCGATCAACGCCGCTCCAACGCCTCTCTGTCATCGTTTGCTGCCTCCCAGACGCCCTCGTCCACCGCCCCAACGCCCTTTGGCCCTCCCGTTGTCCACTCCAGCCGCCCCGCAGACCGCCATTCGCCGTCAGCATCGCCTCCTCTTCCTCCTCCTCCCCCCCGCCCCCCACCACCAACTACCTCTTCTCCCTTCTCCATCCACCTCGCTTCCAACTTGTCCGTGTGATGGAGTATTGCAGTCCACCATTCACATGCATTCATCCTTCGCTGTTCATACGCAGCTCGGGTACCGCCTTTTATTTTCCAACCTACAAATACATAAAAATAAACATAAAACACATAAAATTTTTAAAAATTCATTTAAAATCAAAAAATTTGCCAAAAATTTTTAAAAATTTACCAATATTGTTGAAATCATCTGGAATGTTTTTAAGGTGAAAATTTAAAAAAATTGCAAAAAAAAAAATTAAAATCTGAAAATTCATTCAAAACTACATGACAAATGAGTAAAATTCATTAAAATTTAGTAAAATTTCCAAAAAAATCCACAAACCCCTTGCCTCTTTTGCTACTAAATTCTCAACAAAAAATATTTCCATAAAAGGCAAAAATATTATTTGAAGCCCAAAAAAAACCTAATTTTAATACTCCACTTCATAAAAATTCATTTTAAATTCTACAAATCAATTGAAAAATCATGGATGAATTAACATACATTGCTGACACTTGCTAAATAGCTGAAAATTCACTCTTACACTTCATAACATATTCATGTGTCATATATCTTGATTTATTACTTTTATTAAAAAAACAACAAAATAAAAATAACAAAACAAATAAACCAAACCAAATTATATACACAAAATAAATACACCTAAAATATATTTTTTTAACCATCAATAAATAAAATTTAAATTTTAAAAAAATAAAAATCACATCCAAATAAAACAAAAACACTAAAGTACTTTATTTTTTCAGTCAGTGATATTTGTTTTTATTTGACTAAATTCATTGCTTTTGGGGGACTACTCGGTGTGCCTTCAGTCCATTGCACACACACCCCTACCAGGTATTTATTTTGTGAGCTTTATTCATTTTCATTATCCCTTAACCACAATTAATTGTTAAAATGAACTATATTCACTCACCTTTTCACACGCATTCGCGCTAAACACAGTTTCTAATATAAAAATGAACCAATCATTCACTATGCACGCACTACTGTGCTTAAGAGGCACCTTAATTGTTAATAAAAATAAACTAACCGTCACGAAAAAGCACGCGCTGGCAAAAAAACGCTCCACATCACTATTAATTTTTAATTAATGAATTTGCATTTAGAGACCTAGTCTGGGAATCTTAGTCCAAGTTTCGATAAAGCATCATTTCATCTTACTAAATTGTAATTAAAATTTTAAAAAAGAATCGTCATTTTCTTATTAAGATTTATAACCTAATAAAATGTCGCCCATTGTTAATAATTTCTTATAATGAATCATTCATTAAAATAATTTTCCCTCACTGTACTTTTTTTTTCTTTTTTAATAAACATACTTCGTGAGATAAGCACGTAAAATCCTCTTAGTTGAAATTATTGGTCAAGGTTATGGTTAAGTCCTGATTTACATTTTTATGGTATTATGGTTTGCCTATGTGTTACGATTACGAGAACGGTTTGTAGTTTTCTTTCTTTCTTGCCTGACATGAGGATTTGGGTGCCTATTTGTTGCATCACATGAAGTTTTCGATCACATGTGCAGAGGTCATTTCGAATTTTTTCTAGGATTTGGGTTGTTTAGGGTGGTAAATGGGTTAGTTATGTCTATGTGTGTGTCCTTATTTTGATTGATTCCTTTTTAATAACTCCTTGGTTGTTTTGCAAGCATTCTTTGTGATTGTCTATGTTGTGGTGTGTGTGTTTTCCATATGAATGGCACCTCACGCTCCCCTTAACTTGCTAATATTAGAACTTGGATTATGAGTAGCATCTACCCATACACTCAAGTTACCTAAGTATTCTCGATTATTGTGGCTCTAGTAGGGAATTCAAAATTAATAGCACAAATTGCTTGAATCATATGATTTAATTAATGAGGAACTTTTATGATTGTAATTGCTCATCAAAGTACTCAAAGGATAGTGAATCGAGTTTATAATAAGGGTTCTTGTTTTGAAAACCAAAGATGGTGTTTTTAAGCCAAGGATAAGTTGGCTAGTTGACTCTATGGAATATTGAAGTGACTATTTGGATTGATATTATGAAAAATGAATGTTTTCTTAGCTAATGTTGATAAGTCAATTGCTTGATTGTGTTTTTACAAATGCCCTTGTGCCCTCCTGGGCAAATATGTAGTTATGCAATAAACCTTTTCCAAGGTTAGTGGCGAAAACCCTTCATGAAGGGGTTGTTTGACTGCACTACAAGTTAGGATGGACTCCAGATGCGAGAGGCCTCTCCATGAGAAGGTCATTAGGCTTGAAGGTAACAAGGGTCCTAGAGGAATCTAGCCATAAATCTCTTGGGTCTATCAAGCGTCAACCTAACCCCTATAGACCCAAAATGAACTTCCTGGAAGGCTCTGAAGCTAGATAAGGACAGAATGGTAGATCATATACCTAAGATTGGACATGAGTCTCAAATTAAGGAACAAATTGCCAATTTGGCACTGCACCTTAGAGAAGGTGCGAGAAAAGTACGTTATTTTATAACTGTTTTCAAAAGATTGCTTTGATATTGTCTTTGTATGTGACATAATTTATGTGAAGAAACCAATATTTAATAAATATATTTAAAAATCTATCTTTGCATATCAAACCTAAATGTGTTATGATAATTAAATAACTAAAGTAAACCCCCAAGGAAAGCAAGAGGGTGAGATCCATGATGGATATGTCCTACAAATGGGTGGTCTCAATGAGACCAGAGTTTTCTTTCAATGTGTGATTGCCTAGTGTGTTATCTTAAGACCCCGATCAATATCATTTTAGGAGAATGAAATCAAAACTATACGTTACAAGTAGAGGGATTGACGCATATCACTTCTCATTTCTCACTCACTATGAACCAAGTGTGACATTGATTTGATTCGAGTTAAGTTGCCTTGTGAAAGTAGTGGCTTAAGGACCAATACTCCTTAATTTGATAATAGGTGACCTTAGTGTTGAGTTATAAACACCAATTCAAGTCGATCCTTCTAGGTTGTTGCCAAAATCCTTCTTTGCAAGGGAGCCTAGGTGACAAATCCTATGTTATTCCAAGAAATACCAAGCAGCATCTTTTAGGAGCAATCTCTTGATGGACCACTAAATCATGTCAATAAGAGCTTCTCAATCGACCACGTTACAAGAAAAAATTAATAAGAAGCTTCAATAGTTGCACTAACATAACTCCCACAACAAGAATATTCCAAAAGAGTGAATACAATTGAGACTTCCCACTCTTATATAGACTAATATTAAAGTTATATCACTTCTCTAAGGTGGGGGCTTAACGTTTGCGCCCCTTGTATATTTTAAAATTTATACTCTACTTCACATTTTAGGGTTTGTACCTCATTTGCATTTTAAGATTTCCACAACTATGAATTAGGATTTGCACTCCTTTGGGCATCCTATCCACTTTCTCTCTCCATCCACATGCAAAATCATTTTATACACACCCCCAAGAGGAATTCATCAAGTTTTCCACTTCTTTCCTAACCCTTAACGCTCTCCATGCACACCCGTTCCACTTTCTCTCTCCATCCACATGCAAAATCATTTTATACACACCCCCAAGAGGAATTCATCAAGTCTTCCACTTCTTTCCTAACCCTTAACCCTCTCCATGCACACCCATAATTATTTTCTAGCCCTTAAAGTCTCTCAATCCACATGCATTAGTGAATTGACCAAATTTCCAACACTTTAGCCTCTACAAAATCCATTTTCACACGAATAAAATAGTAAGCTTCTCTTCAACAATTAACCCGCAACTCACAAATTAGGATGCAACTCAAAGGTAGATCTTTTACTTGGGATTCAATGTTTCTCACGGCCTCATTTCCCCTCTTGGTAAGCGCTACAAGATTCATCCATTCATCAGAGCAACAATCCTTGCATAAACTAAAGATAAGACTCACAATGAGCATGGTACACCATGTAAGATCTAAATCACCTAGCAACAATCTAACAACTTTTCTTTGAACTTGTGACCAACACCTATCCCCTCTAAAGTAGGCGCTACAAGTTTTATGTAGAAGAAGCTGATAGGCCTCAAGGGTGATGGAGAGGCGCGGATGTGCATGCACATTTGAAGATGGAGATTGAGGACAAAGAAAGAAGGCTGGGGAAGGCATATGGTGGGAGCAGCCAAAATGATCGTGCAGGGAGGGGCTGGCAGAGACTTGCAGGGTACTTGGGGTTGCCATAAACACCCTCGTGCCAAAGATGCTCCATATGATGAAGACCCACAAGACCAGGCTTCCCGTCTCTTCTCTCTTTTTTTTTCTGTATTTTTAAAGATAAATTGGGATTATTGATCGATGAAACCCTAGTAATTTATGAAACCCCACAAGTTACAGTCGCCGATTAGTGAATCATGGGGCGCTTATGAGGACACTATCTGGACCCACGAGGCAGAACTAGGGATGCCTTGGTTGATGACGAAGAGCATGTAGTACGACGGGGGCGCCACGTTGGCGTTCGGCGGGGCCGTCGCGTTGACGAAGTTACCGGCCTGGCCGGTCACCGACAAACTCAGATACCGCAGCCCCTGCGAGTACGAGTGCGTGGTGAAGGGCGCGCTGACGAGGCTGACGGCCAGCCCGCCGGAGGCGCTGCCGGACGGCAGCGAGACCTCGACGGAGAAGGACACGCCGTAGGTCAGTGTGGTCGGGGCCGTGGTGATGGACGGGCGTACGCCGTCGTGGGAGGAGTCCAGGTAGTCCGGCGAGAAGGCCTCGACGCGCAGCTCCGTCGGGAAGTCGCCGGAGAATGTGTAGAACTGATGGGTGTTGCTGCCGGCGACGAGGACGCGGCCGTCCGGCAGGAGGTTGGCGGTGGAGTGGTAGACGCGGGCGATGGAGGTCGCCGTCTGGGTGGTGAAGCGGCTGCCGGACGGTGAGCCGGGGCTGTAGACGACCGGCCAGTAAGTCGGATTGTTGGCGTTGCCCCAGCCCTGGCAACCGTTCTGGGCCCCGTTGATGATGAGGACGTCACCTGTCGGGAGGTACAGCGTATCGCCCATGGCGCGCCGGAACGGCATGTACTCCATCTCCCACGACGGGCTGCCCGCCGTGACGGAGATCCGACCGCACGTTTGGGAGGCGTTCGGGAACGGCGCCGGATACAGAAAGCAGTACAACTGCGCCCCGCCGCACACCAGAACTTCGACGGAGCTGTATCCATCATCCCCCCGCAGCGGCAGCATCACCGACGACCCTGCCGACGGATAATTTCGCGGCTCGCCGGGTATTGTCGGAAACGTCTTCACCACCGCGCCCGCCCTGTAGTCGTACACTATGGAATCCCGGTTGGCAAAGATGTATAGATTGCCGTCCGGCAGCAGGTGCACAAACGGGTAGTAGTTGTCGTTCTGCGCGTCGTCCGTCTGGTTGAGGAACGGCAGAAACGTCTTGCCCACCCCGTTCGCGGGTATGAACTCGTACGTGAAGACGCTCCGGCCGCCGATGACGATCTGCCGCCCGTCCGGCAGCAGCTGGTTGGTGGCGTACCAGCGGCCGTCTTGCAGCGACTCCGTCGTCTCCTCCACCCAGTCGCACGTCCCGTCGCTGGCACAGGGCGTGAAGCGACGGACCTTGGAGAATCCATCGTTGTCGCCGCCCGTCTGCACCAGGGTTCCGTCAGGGAAGAACTGGCCAGAGGAGCACCAGGTGTCAGTGTAGATAAAGAGCGGCCGAATGGCGTTGCTGCCGGGGGTGAAGAGCACGGAGTGCGCCGTGCAGTCGTGCGTGAGGGTGAGGTCGTTAGGGTTGTCCCGGCAGACACCGTTGGTGAGGTTGATCTGCGACGGGCCGATGTTGGTCCGGTCCAGGAACACCACATTGCCGTAGTGCGTCACAGCCGTGTGCATGGATGCGATCCCGGCATTCTGCACCAGTAGCTGCCAGCTGCCGGGGTCGCCATTGACGGAGAGAAAAAGCTCCGGCAGCAGAACCAGCAGCCATAGCAGGAGGTGCTCATTGAGGCCTCTCATTCCTTCCCCTCAGGCCACTTTCTTTAGTAGCTTGCGACTAAAGCAATGCTTGATCAGTTGATAATAGCTTGCGGATTAAAGCAGTGCTTGATCAGCTTGGTAGGCAGCAAGGAAGCTTCTGTGCTTTATCAAGCTCTGATAAGCCGCTGCGTCTCGCTGCCGTTATATACCAATGGCGATGGCCGCCACGACCTCTTGGTACAGAGAAGATGGTTGAATGGAGCAAGCCACAGACTTGCGTATGGAGGCAGCCGGCCTACTTCCCCTCTCTGTCCAGAACTCTCACTCACTGGCTGTCTCTGTCTTGTTCTCTCTGCTTACTCAAATTCTCAAGCCTTTTCCTGGTGTATTCTTTGCTTTGGCTCTTGTCTTTCGTGCTCGAGCCCTTGTTTTGTCGCGCTCTCTCCGCCGTCTCTTCTCTTAGTCGTCGACACTTCACTGTTGTCTCCTTCTGTGGGTTGGACTCTGGGGAGGTAGGCCACGGTGGATACTTCCCTGTCGTGAATAACTAACTGTCTGGAGCCTGGACACACACACACACACACCCCCTTCCGCCTCCAGAGTCCACGCGCTAAAAAACACTTTTCGAGGAAAAAGGAAATTCAAGCCAGAGGGGAAAAGCGAATAAAAAGCTCCATTAAACTAAATAATTTAAACTAAATAATAATAAAACACTCGGGATGCCCTGCCCTGATGATCATTGTTGTTTGCAATGCTGGATGAAGGTGGCAGAGAGCATTAAACAGGTTACCGCGTGTGAGAGGATTTTCAATTGTTTGCGTGCGGGGGAGTAAAGAAGGGGGCTTGCGCGGGGCACCTAGTACCTACCCTACCGCACGACACTAAAGACAGGCAGAAAGGAGGAGGACGAAGGACGAAGGGCGAAGGAGAGAAGAAAGTTGAAACCTCGTCCTCGAGGCGAGGCGGGGCCCACTCTTTCCCCCCCACACACACAGGGCGCAACTCAACGAGTCAAGACTCAAAGAGTCATACGAGCTTCCACGTCAAGTCCCCGCCAGCTGGGCCTCATGACTATTCAAATTTCTCACACACACACACACCCGGGACCCACCCCT
Source organism: Lygodium microphyllum (assembly GCF_053477565.2). Lineage (NCBI taxonomy): Eukaryota > Viridiplantae > Streptophyta > Polypodiopsida > Schizaeales > Lygodiaceae > Lygodium > Lygodium microphyllum. The sequence continues at coordinate 90,392,742 of NC_141158.1, read as the reverse complement.
CCCTTTATTTGTCAAATAATAATCCCAAAGGCGTGTTTACATCAGCGCGCTGGATCTCATTCGCGGCTCTTCTCTTCTCCTCTTTGGACGCCAATCGAGCAATAGCTGGCCTCGGGCCCCCGCCCCCCCGAAACGAGAGCGATAGCCGGAGAGAAAATTCTCTTGGAATCACCTGTCCAATCACCGTCTCCCACGTGGAAGGAAGCGTTGCCCATCTGGAGAAGTGGATTCTCCTTTGCAAGTTGCCCCTCGTTTTTTCTTTGTTCTTTTCTTTTGTTGGTAAACAAGCCGCGGGCGGCCGCTCCACTTTTCGGTCGAGACTACTGACTTATACACACACACATCTATATCTTTATCTTTTCTTTCGGGGAAAAAGCACTAGATTTTATGTTTTTTTTTAAAGCACCAATTTTTATATTTTTTAAAAAAGGGAATATGCGAGATACAAAAACCCCGAGCCGGTGCCCTAATACAAAGAGCATATGCAAGATGTGCTTATTCTTTGGAGACGAAAGCAAGAGCATCTCCAACATGTGTTTATTCTTTGGAGATGAAAGAAGCTCCTTGTGGATGTATACAAAGTGCGATAAGAGCAACTTCACATGGGCGATTTCTACGAGGAACGTAATCAATCCTGGAAAAACAAAAGTCACCTTCACATGTGTAGCAAGTAAATAGAATATCTAGATATGCTACGAAAATTTTCCATTCCAAGGGCCAAATAACTTGGTCCCCCTAGAATCATCCTATGCCCACCCCGCATTCTTAAGGGCTAGGTTGACTAGTTGTTGCCAGTGGCATCATGTTGACTAGTTTGATATACTCACAACAATGGAGGCGCGCTTGGACACAACGAGTCATTAGCAATATAGCAAAAAAAGTTGGTCTACTACATTCAAACACATGGAAATGAAGCAATCGTTCGTTGAGCCAAAATTTTTAAAATTGGCCTCGAAAATATCAAGAGCATGGGGACTGGATTTTCTCACCTCATGTGAAGTAGCTCTAAGGGGGCTGATAAAAAGGCAGCCCCCAAAATAGTGGCATTCCTTTGTCACACCCCTCAAGCGAACTCAAATATATAGAAAGACATTCTTTAAGGCAAAAGGTGATGACATGCGCAAGCTAACGGTTGGAGAAAGAGATGCACATGCCATCACTAAATCAAACCATGGTTGCATTTTTTCCAAGGCTCCTTACGAAAACAATTTTGCAATAAACAAAATGGCTTCGATAGCAAAAAATTACGAGGGCAAAACTTGATTGACAATGCTCAAAATTTTTTACTACAATGTATTTGACATTTGCAAAGCAAGATTAGAAGGTGAAATCCCCATTCAACAATATTCTTGTAAGATTAAAGGGGGATGGAAGCTATCCACTAATATATCCCTCTTACCCTAGCTTGTTTGCTTGATATATTGGAGTTAGAGAAGAAATATAAGAGCTTTCTTTGTCTAGTTCAACTGTTCTTTAAGAAGGAGAGAGAAAATAAAATAACAGAGAAAAAGAAAGACCAAAATAGGTGAGAGAAATATAGGAAGAAGAGAGAGAAAGATAAAGAAGCCATTGAAGTTGAAGACATGAAGGTATAAGATAAAGAGGGCTATTTATTATTGAAAAATGATGACGAAAAAGAATACTCTAGAGTATTTTCAACTTATTCTCTCCAAAATATTGGTGTCTTTTCCACTTCATTACAATTCATCCTACCTAAAGGTTTTTGCCCTCAAAAACAAGAAATTGGCTTATTACAAATAATTCCAACAATGGAGATGTTAGAGTACTAGTCTGTTGTAATGATTATAAGAATGCATAAATGTGAAAAATATTCATGAAATAGATTGGATTTGAAGTAGAGAGCTATGTAAATCATATATACATCCATTATAGGCCATAAAGTTGAGAACTTGATCATAATAGCTTCATAAAGAGACTCCTGTAAAAAATAGACAACATAATGTCCACTATAAATCGTGTTGTAGTAAAAATGAAATAACTTTTGATAGGCTGGTCTAAATGAAGTGTATTATATGTCAAAAGAAAGCTTATATCATGTACTTTCAGCCCATATAGGTTGCATATCTCTATAGATAATGCAAAATAAAAATTATTATATAATAATAAGATGTCTAGGAACTGTCTACAATAAAACATGGATAAAAATCAACCACTTTTAGCCAAAAGAGCTTCTCTAAGCTAGAGAAATTCCTCCATTATGGACATTGATCTCCAAGAAACTTCCTACAAAGGTAAACCTTTCCACTTAATCAATATATTCCAATATGGATCCGATCGTAAGCTTCTTTTCTCACTGTTGAAAATGACATCCTTGGGGATATACTAGATAATACCCTCTTCCTCTATCAATAGTAACTTCTTATTATAGTAAATTTTACCAATAAAGGGTTTAAGTCACATGGAAGACATTGTGAATATTAGTAGAAGAAGGAAGTTGCAACCTGTATACCAAGTCACCAACCTATTTGAGAATCTTATATGGCACATAATAGTAGTGTGCCAATTCATTACTTAAGCCTTAAGAGTAGCATATCTAGACTTAAGCGCTCTCGAAAGCACTAACTTTCCTTCTTGAAACTCCATGGGCCTCCATCAACATAGAGTTTCGTTTGTTCCTTTACCTTCTTAAGATTCACTTTACATTGATAAAGTAGGATTTGCATACTTTTTAGCTCTTTCTTTTCTTGAGCTTTACATGTTCACGTTCTTGAGAGAGAATCAACTATAATATTATATTTGCCTCTAGTGTGAGTAATATTAAAATCGCAATTATAGAGTACCCACCCATCTTCTTTACTTAGGAGTAAGGTAAGACTAGGATAGGAAATACTTGAGGACTCTATGGTCACTCATCACTCTGAATCAGCTGCCATAAAGATATTGATACCATTTTTTAATGGCACCAAAGATAGCCAACATTCCTTGGTCATATACATTCATTTCCATCTCCTTATTACTCAACTTGTGGCTTTCAACAGCAATGGCTCCATGCTCCTTAAGTAAAACTCTATCTATGTTTGGTCCATTGGTATCGCATTGATTAATAAATTTCTTAGAAAAATCAAGGCAAACTAAGACATGGGATGAAGTAAGCAAATGCTTCAAATGATTAAAGTTGTGATAAGCTACTATTTTTTTTAAAACACCTTATTTAACATGTTTGTTAGAGATGCCACTATGACCACATAGTGCTTAATAAATATTCGATTAAAACAAAGATAACCTAAGAAAACCAGAAAGGAAAGTGGTATTAATAAGTGTTGGTTGATTTCTAATACATAGCACATTCTTTGGGTCGACCTTAATGCCATCTTCACTTACAATGTGTCCCAAGTACTCCACTTCAATTTGAATAAATGTACATGTGGTCTCCTTAGCAAAGAGCCTGTGTGAAACAAATGACTCTCCAATGATTTGTTGTAGATGAGGATATTATCAAAGAATATTAACATGAACTTAAAAAAGGAAGGGCTTCAATATCTTATTCATAAGACTCTAAAAGGTGCCTAGAGTATTTGTCAACTCGAATGGCATGACAAGGAAGCGATAAAGCCCCCTATCAATTCAAAAAGTAGTCTTCATCTCATCACCCTCTCTCATTTGAACTCGATGATAGCCCAACCTCAAGTCTATCTTTGTAAAGTACTTAGTCCCCTTAAACTCATCCAATAGATCATCAACTCATAAGATAGGGCACATATTCTTGATGGTAATCTTATTCAAATTCCTATAGTCTATACACATGCAAAAAGTCCCATCCTTCTTCTTAAACCAATAATACCGAAGAGGTGTATGGTTTTTAACTAGGCTCTATGAACCCCATCTCCAAGAAGTCTTTGTTCTATTTGGCTACTTCTTCTCTTTCACACATTGAAAGCTTGTAAGAGGTTTGTCAATAAAATTTGAGTTGGGCTCTAGATCAATAGGATGATCCACTACTATTTTTGGAGAGAAAGTTTTGGAAACTTGAAACAAGTATTTATAGTCCTCCAATAGAACTTTAAGGACTACATCCCTTGCCAAATTCTTGGACTAATTTGTGATTTTCTTATTGAGATGTGGTAAAAATATTTGAGCTTGCTATTTAAACACTTTGTCGAGCTGCTTAGTTGTGATAAGTTGAAATTTTGATTTATGATGGACCCCCTTTAGGTGCACTAACTATCCATCACTCAACAACTCCATGTACAACTGAGAGAAGTCAATTGTTATATTACCTAATTGCTTCAACCAACCATATCCTAAAACAACATCAATAGGGCCCATTTCTAGAGCTATCAAGTCCACCAAAGTGATCTTTGTAGTGAAATAAAAGAGTAGATATGATAGATTGCATGTTTTTTTAATGTATTTCTAGGTGAATTTAGCATAGAGAGTAGGAGATGAAATAAAGAATCAAGCATGACGTCTTGTTAACTAAATAGACTGCCGTCATAAGGGCCTCAGCCCAAAATCCATAAGACAACCTAGCTGAGCCTCAACTCATTTTCCATGAGTAATCGAGTAGCTTTGGAAGTCGATAATGGTGATGTAGCTGACAATTGATATGATGATATTGATTGTCCTACGAAAGACTTTAAGCTTTTTCCTCTCAATATCAAGACTAAGGTTATGAATTTTGGGCTTGGCCCCCTTTCATATGTAGTTGCATTTTGAGATATTACATCATCTTATTTAAACAAAACAATGGTACAAAATTTTTATAGTCTCTTTGTATATCCATCTATCTATCCTCCTCCTCCTCCTCCTCCTCCTCCTCCTCCTCCTCCTCCTCCTCCTCCTCTCTCTCTCTCTCTCTCTCTCTCTCTCTCTCTCTCTCTCTCTCTCTCTCTCTCTCTCTCTCTCTCTCTCTCTCTCTCTCTCTCTCTCTCTCTCTCTCTCTCTCTCTCTCTCTGTGCAATCAAAATTTACTGTAGTCATTCAATCAAAATTTACTGTAGTCATTCAATCCTTTTTGACTAAGGCTTTATATAGCTTTCATTCGTAGCTTCTCTCCCTCTCTATCATCGTGGCATTTGTTTTCTATGGCCTTGCTTTGCTCAATTAGGACTTCTTTGCAGTCCTCAACTCCTTTTTTGTGACGTGATCAAGCAGGAGATGGAGCTTTAGATATTGATGATGATGTAGATGATGATGGTGATGGTGAGGTTAGATGACATGTGAAAATTTTTTGGCCTATTTCTTTTAATTATCAAGCCTAAGGTTATGAATTTTGTTATTGGCTCCCTTTCACACATGGTTGCATTTTTGGATATCACATCCTCTCTTTCTCAAAGGAATCAAGATGTACTCATCTTGAAAGAAAATATGGATATTATTTACATTGAGCTTCCACATCAATCCAAGTGTCATCCTCTTCATGATATTATTGCTACTAGATGATACATATCCTTAAAGTCCTATTTCTAAGGATTCTCTCATTTACATCAAGTATTATCTCAGGCTAGAGCTCAAGGACTCCTTGACTTGACATTACAATTTGTTGATAATCTAGTATATGACTAAGGTTATGTACATAAGTCTTTAACAAACTAACATGAAAAACATTGTGGATCTATAAGTGTTCAAGAAGTTGCAACTTATATGGATTAGTCCTAGGCAGTTGAGGGTCTTGTAAGGTCCACAATATCTTGGGCTTAGTTTCTTGAATTCACCCAATGATAGTGAGTGGTGTAGCCCCTAATCTATGTGGAATGCATAATAAGACTACAATGCCTCATACAAGAATACAACACACTGTTGTAGGCAACATAGAAAACACATAATGTTGTATCAGACAACTCATAGGAAATTCAAAGATACTTACACATGAACATGAGAATACATCATACAACACTAATAACAAGAAATAAGGGACATAAATTAGAGAGAATATGATAAAAATGGATAAGAAATATAGAGAAAACCATGGTGCCAATTGTCAGATATCATGTAATATCAAGAAAATCCATCATACATCATGTCATAATCATCTAGAAGTAATAAAAACGTGAGAGACACCAATGACACCTCTTCATGCCATGCTTGAAAATTGCCTACATAACTACACTTCATGAGGCATACAACTTCATGAGGCATTTTAAGTTTACTTCATACAAGAAATAGTAAAGACTAAGGTAATAGATCATGTTAAGGGTAAATATAATGTGTCAAGCCAATGGCTAACACCTGGCACAACCCAAGTGGATGGCTTGAATAGCCATGAATTGAATCCTTAGATGGCACAATGGCAAATGTCTTATTAAGAGTTAATATATCTAATGAGAAAAATTATGCCTTATGCACAACCTTGAACCATGAAGTAAGCCACAAAGAGAAACGATAAGTAGAGCCTCTCTAGTAGGATACTTATAGCCCTCTATTATGATTGTATAATCCAATTAGAAGACTGCCACAAAACATAAGCATACATAGCATAAATATGATGGAACATACAAATTTTGACAATGATAGGCAAAGAACCTCATGAGCTGTGAGACTCATGAGCATCCTTAGAATCTTACAAACTGTTATTGTGCATACTACTCATGTGATATAGAAGGTATAACATTAACTTCATGAAGTCTATCAGATGTGAGTTCACTTATCTTAACCTACTCATTGATATCCTATAGTACTTCAGTGATATCAACCTTTATAACATCATAATCTGATGATTTATTTTTATCATTTTCATACTACTTGACAATTTGCAACGTAGAAAACATAACCAAAATTATATCATATTCACCTTGCAATCCATCAAGCTTCTCTTTAAGAGCATCGTTCTCATGTATTAAGCCCTTCAAACTTTCCAAAATAAAGGACTACCTATCAATGGTTACTTCCTCCAAACTGCTACTATCCTACATTAGGTCAATGTTTACCTATATCAAGTTAATTGTCACCTGTAGCGGTGAACATACTACTTGTAGCGGTGAACTTACCCTTGCAGTGGCAACCTTGTTTTCTATTGTGGTAACCATGTTTCCTACAGTGGTGTTGTAGTTTCCTTCATTAAGATTGCAGTTTCTTGTGACAAGAATTATATCTATTTTGCCCATTCAAGACAAATAAATATTATTGCCAACAATAAAGTATCACCAACATATGTGCAATGAAATAATGACAAGTTTGAAAACCATTTATCTCATAAAATTGGAAAATGGCTGTAATAGCCCTAGAATTCCACACTGCTACTTCAGGCACTACAGCAATGACTTGCATAAAATTGATTCCCACAACTTACTAAACTTATGAATCCTTTTCTGGGTCATCATTATCAACTTGAATTAGTATTCTGGGCCTAAATCCATTGATTGCAAGTTTAATAACGTCTCTTTGCATTACAACTAGAATAAAAGTATCTTCAACCTACTGGCAGATAATGAGCCCTAGTTCTATAGTACAACCATTTCAATGCACTATGCCATGGCTGAGAACTCATCATATACAATGAAATGTATAATATATCATAGAGAATGAAGATATAGAACCACAATAAATTAAGTAGATTATTGCTTCAACTACAAAGAATAATGGCATTGACTTGAAAATATGTTGATGATGGTCTAGCATTGTCATCACAATAAATATATGGTAATGTACCACACAATTTGGACCTTGAATAAGACATTGCATCTTGAAAGAAATATATAATACAATACATAAGAAACTTGTGTCTGCTATTTTTCAAATTCTTGGAGCCAATGATGATCATGTGGTTGTCGTATTTGCTACTTTTGAGTTGTTGTAGCACTTCTTGCTGTTTTTTAGCTTGTTGTAGTACCTTTTGCTTGAAAGGAAGTGGAACCCAGGAGGAAGAAGCTTGGCGATGAGAGCTATGGCAGATGGAGAGCAAGAGCAACAAAGAGAGTGAAACTCAAAGTGGAAACTCCAACAACCACAATGTGTGGTTGGGCCTTCCTTTATTCAAACTGTTACGAAAAGAATAAAGAATAAGTGACTGTGACGAGCGCCCGCCAGCTGCAGTGTGCAATGGCAAGTATTGTTAGTGTAGTAATACACAGGCGGTTAGGCAGAGGCGCCTTTACCTCCAACAACCTCCCACTTAAAGGCGAGCCCTAGTGAGAGAAAAAGAAAAAGATAGTACAACATGTACACATGTACAACAAGATGAGGAAAAAGACGTCATCTCATCCAACGCCCATCAATCTCCTGAGGAAGGCAAAGCGCTCTGTAGTGAGGCTCTTCGTGAGCAAGTTTGCAGGATTCTACTCAGTCGGAATCTTGACAAGGTCAACAGACATGTCCTCAACGGCCTCGCAAATAAAGTGATACCTCACCTCAATATGTTTCGTCTTCGCATGGAAGACCAGATTCTTGGCCAATTGAATGGCACTCATTGAATCCGAATGCAGTGTAGGCATAGCATCTGTCATACCAAGGTCTACAATCAAAGTGCCTAACCAGATAGCCTCCTTGCAAGCCTCTGTGGCTGCAATATACTTGGCCTTTGTAGTAGAAAGGGCCGTACACTTTTGCGCCATGGCCATCCAAGAGACAGCCCCTCCAGCATAAGTGAACACATAGCCAGAAGTGGACTTCCTACTATCTGCATGTCCTGCATAAATAGATTCAGTGTACCCCATGACTCCTGTATCCTGGCTACCATAGCAAAGACACATATCTGTTGTGCCCTTCAGGTACCTAATAATACCCTTCACGGCATCCCAATTTTTCTTGCCATGTGTAGCCATATAACGTGCCACAACCCCAACTACAAAAGTAATATTTGAACGGGTGGCTATCATGGCATACATAAGACTGCCCACTGCTGATGCATAGGGAATTTTGGCCATCTTGGCCCTCTGCTCATCTATCTGCGGACAATCAACCTATGAAACCTTCACATGAGAAGGTAATGGACAGCCAGTAGGCTTAACATCTTGTATACGAAAGCGCTCAAGGACTTTATGAATGTACTCCCTCTATGACAGATAGAGTAGTCCCTGAGATCTATTGCGCATAATGCGTATACCAAGTATATGAGAGGCCTGTCCTAGATCTTTCATCTCAAATCTCTTCTTGAGCTGAGCCTTAAGAGCATCTAGCTCCTCATGAGCTATCCTTGCTAAAAGCATGTCATCCACATAGAGTACCAAAATCAGTAAAGAACCGTCACGAGCTTTCTTCGTGTACAAGCACAGATCCATAGCACTGTGGCTATAGCCCTGTGACTGCATGAATGCATTGAACTTATGGTACCATTCCCTAGATGCCTACTTCAAGCCATATAAACTCTTCTTTAGCTCACACACTTGGTGTTCCCTGCAAGGGTATGCAAAACCCTTAGGTTGCTCCATGTAAATCTCATCATGCAAGTCCCCATGTAAAAAAGCTATCTTGATATCCATCTGGTACAAGTCCAGGTCAAGCTGTGCAAACAAGGCCAAGACTAAGCGTAGGGTGGTCATCTTGATCAGAGGAGAAAAGACTTCATCAAAGTCAACGCCATGCTCTTGCTTAAAACCCTTAGCAACCAATTGAGCCTTGTATGCCGGCTTGGGGTGTCCAGGGGTACTTTTCAGCTTGTACACCCACTTGCATGGCAAAGCCTTCTTACCCTGAGACAAGGAAACCAAATCCCAAGTCTGATTCTTATGCAATGAGTCAAGCTCATACTGCATAGCCCTCTCCCAAGAGTGACAATCACCCCTGTGCATAGCCTCATCATAAGTGAGAGGCTCTCCTGCATCTGTAACCAGTACATAATCCATAGAGGGCGCAAAACGGTCAGGAGCTCGTCTATCTCTAGTAGAACGCCTCAACCCAGGCTCTGTTGCTTGACCGACATCCCATCTAACATCAGCATGTCTAACATCTGGGCCATGAGCATCAAGTGATACTGCACATCGTCTAGGTGGTCGTGGAGTGGGCTGAACGGGAAGAGGTGGCTCCTCCTGAAAGCTAACTCTGTGTACCTCAACCACTTTCTCAGGCTGCATATGCATTTTTTCCTCATGAAAGATGACACCATGGCTACGGATCACTTTTTGCGCTTACGGATCCCATAGACGGTTACCCATCTCTCCTGCATCTCCATAGGCAATGAAAATGCATTTGACACTTTTAGGATCAAGCTTATTGCATTTGTCCTTGGGCACATAGCAGAATGCCTCACATCCAAAGACATGCAAATGATCATAAGAGGGGGGCTTGCCTGCCCATACCTCCTCTGCAACCTGAAAGTCAATGCCACTGCTAGGCGATCTGTTAATGAGATGCACTGCAATAGTAACTGACTTAGCCCAAAAGTGCTACGGTAAGCCAGCCTGGCTAAGCATGCTACGGACCTTTCTTGAATGGTCCTATTCATGATTTCAGTCATACCATTCTGGGGTGGGGTGTAAGGGGCGGTCAACTAACGCTTAATACCCCACTCATCACAAAACTTCTCAAAAGCACATGAGACATACTCACCCCCATTATCTGACCTTAGGCATTTTAAACTTTTCTCAGGCTGGTTCTCTGCTAATGCAAGCCAACGCTAAAATATGTCTAAAACATCAGATTTTCTCTTTATGGGATAGGCCCAAACCTTACGTGAGTAATCATCTATGAAAGTAACAAAGTACTTTGCCCCACCGAGTAACTGACAGGGCATGGGCCCACATATATCTGAGTGCACAAGAGCCAAGGGCTCACCCATGTGTTTCTTACCAAACTTTTTATGTGTATTTCTAGTCTGCCTACCATATAAACAATGATCACAAGAATCAAAATGCGAAGAGTCAAAAGGCAGAAGATACTGCAAAGCACGGAGCATTTTCATTCATTTAAGGGACATATACCCCAAATGAACATGCCAGAGAGATACATGGGGGATCGAACCCATAGACAAAACATGATTCAAGGTAGCTCCAGATACAAGTAAGGGATAGAGGCTACCAGACTTGGCACCTCTTGCAAGCACAAGCCTGCCATGAGTAATCTTCCATGCAGAGTCTCCAAAAGACACAAAATACCCTACACCATCAAGTTGTCCAGCTAACATAAGGTTGCGAGTCAATGCAAGTATATGGCATACCTCATGCAAAATAAAAGAACTACCAGAAGTAAACTGTAGCCTAACATCTCCAATTCCCACAATGTCAAGAGACATGTCGTCACTAAGACGCACATAACCAGAGATGCTATGATAGGTATAAAACCAATCTCTATAGGGGGTGCCACATGAAATGACACACCCGAATCCAAAAGCCAACACTACACATACATAGAATGTATCTTAGAAGCCTGTAAGGCATCACATGAAGAAGCTGCAAGTATATAATTATCATCTGAATCAGTGGCCTGCATGATATTAACCTCTTCTATCTTCACACTGGACTTTGTAGGTACAATACTGCGCTCAGAAGACTTTTCTTGCACTTTCTCTATTCCCTTTTCCTTGTGCTTATCATCGTGCATCTTATGGCATTGCGGCCTAATATGTCTTATTTTCCCATAATAATGATAGGTAAGATTGGACTTCTGTCCATGGGACTTACTGCGACCACGTGACTTGGACCTGGACTTTTGAGAGTCCTTGCCCTTATGATCATTATCATGCTTGCCATGTCTGCCACCTCTAACAGTCAATGCATGTGAAGAGCAGGAAGCATCATTGTTTCTCCTGTTGATTTCCTCAGTCAATAAAGCACTCTCAACATCTTTGATTTTCAGCTCATCAAGCTTGTTCGTGCATATGGCAGTATGGAAGACATCCCATGATTCAGGCAAGGTGCCAAGTAGAAACAACGGGTGCAAGTTGTCTTTGAAATCAATACCATGCGACAACAGATTCTTCATGATAGCATGAAACTGACTGAAATGAGATGATAGGGATGTCCTCTCCTTCATACAAAGGTCCATTAACTGCTTCAGCCAGTACATCTGTGACGCAGGACTTTGCTGCGCATAAAGCTCCTGAATCTTCTCCCATAAATCCCATGCACTCTGATTCTCATCTTCAACAACATTATGATGGACCTCTTCTGAGAGTGACAAGATAATGGTAGACTTGCATAGCTCATCAACTTCCATCCAAACATCATCATCCATATCCTCGGGTTTAACACCCTTGAAACGCAAGGGTTTAATATACAACTTCTGTACCAAAACCTGCCATATCTGGGACTTCCAATACCCATAGTTGGTACCATCCAACTTGGCAATGTTAAAGAGAGTTGTGCCTTTCAGATGACTAGTCATATTGTCCCGAATCAAAGAAAAAAAGCAAAATTGTAGGTTGCTGTAATTAGCAGAAAATGCACTAAAACCATTGCTAAAATTGGTTGAAAGAGTGGATATCACCAATATCTCAGACCCGTAAAGCGTAAGCTTGAAAGCAATCAAACAGCATGTAACTGACAACAAGATGTAATGTCCAGTAGGTCCAAAATGCTTAAATACATCTGAAGACGAAGCTCCAAGTGACTATCAAGCATGGGCAAACCAAGTAGCATCCATATCTCACCAAAGCATAAATGCAAGAGGCCTAAATGTCAAGTAGTAACAATAGGCATAAACTGGTCCAAAGCATGCCAACAAAAGCCAAATGCAAGTGAATGACAACAAAGGCGGAGCCTAATCCAAGCTCAAAAGCATTCTGGAACCAAGAAGAAGCATTTGACAATCTCCAAATACATCTGTATGATCATTCAGATCTCCAGTAAGCACCATGTATCCAAGAACTAGTGCATACACCAAGTAAATGAGCTTCAACCCACTGTATTACAGCAGCATATTTACTATCAAATGAATCTCAATCAGTGCCCAAATCAGCTCCAAATCAGTCCCAAACCATAGACATAGCATCCCATAACATCAGGGCATCACCGGGCATCAATAGGCATCAAATGGGCAATGCCAAGAAGCATCAAACAGTAAATGTCAAGTGCTGCCCTGTTTTGACAATCATGGGACTATGTATACAGCAATGGTTGAAGGTGGAAGCACTCGAATTGATCACGGGGAACCAAGAACTAATGCCAGGGAGTCCAAAGATGATCGGGAAGGTTGCCAACAGTGCAAGGAAGCCGGGAAGGAGCAGGAAATGCCAAGAAGAGATCAGCCCAACCCCCTAAAAATGCACTGCATTTTGCGTTGGTTGCTCCTGGGGGCTAGGGGGTCTTCAGTAGTGCTCTGGAGCACTTGGTAATGTTGAGGGGGCTCTGATGCAGCCTTGCAAGGTGCCAATGGAAGGCCGTAAGCTCGAGGAGGAGACAGGAGATCAAAACATACCTGCAAATGAAGGTGCCATGGCTGCCATTGACGCTTGTGTTGAAGCTCTTCAAATTCGGGCTAAAGAGAATGTCGGGGAAGCTTCAATGCCTTTGCTCTGATACCAGTTGAAAGGGAAGTGGAACCCAGGAGGAAGAAGCTTGGCGGTGAGAGCTATGGCGGATGGAGAGCAAGAGCAAAGAGAGAGAGTGAAACTCAAAGTGGGAACTCCAACAACCACAATGTGTGGCCAGGCCTTCCTTTATTCAAACTGTCACTAAAAGAATAAAGAATAAGTGACTGTGACGGGCGCCCGCCACCTGCAGTGTGCAGTGGCAGGTACTGTCAATGTAGTAATACATGGGCGGCTAGGCAGAGGCACCTTTACCCCCAACATTGCTGTTATAGAAATTAAAGAAATTTAGCTCGCTACTGGATGTACTATAGAAATTCAGCTTGTTGTTGTAGGTTAGGAAGAATGCGAGCTATTGTTGCAAGCACAAGAAAAAGGCAAGTTGTTGCTGCAATAATTTTGGTTGTTGCTCTGCAAGAACTTAGAGTCTTGATGTAGGAATTGTTGAAACTTAGGTCCTTGCAAATCATTCTGAATCTTTCTTGATACAGAAAACTATAATGTACTCTTACTACAAGCATCCACCTCATACATAATCAACACTTTCATGCCCAAAAACCAATCAACGTACATAACATCAATCATTCCTATTGTAATATAAATTGCATAGATATCCACTATAGGCACTTGCATATTTCTAGATGCTTCAACTTCAATGATAGATTGATTAGAGTCCTCAAACCTTTAGAAATATAAGTCTGAATTGAAACATCAAGAACCTGATCATTCAATGCATAGAGATCCTCAAGAATAACATCTTGACTTGAAGCATGAAAACAGGCCAAGTGTGTACGCAAATAAGAAATTTCCAGAATAAACTCCTCAAGAGCATTAATGACTTCAAAACAATGAGAAACTTGGAAATCCATTGCATTTTTCACTTGAGAAACCTCTCGCTATAGTAATGTTTTCTCTTCTTGAAGCTGTTTGATAACATACAAATCCTCAATTGATGCAACATTTGCTATATTTCTCTCCTTTTCAAGCTCAATAGAATGCAATGAATTATCTCAGTTGGAAATTGAATCATAGAGTGTACTTCATGTAGAACTTCAAAAAAACTATACAAACTGACTTCGTTCTACAATTCTTTATATATATTCAACCACCTCTTGCAACGGAAATGCTGTGTCAATCTTTCAATCATGCTCTCCATGCAGAGAAATTATAGTGCTAATCTTACAATCCCACAATTCCTATAGTGGAACATTGACTTGTTTTGCAGATTCATCAATGCAATGACCTAAAATGTTATTTTGCATGTTGGAAACCTGGGTATCTTGAATAAATACATCCAAAGATGGTGCATTTTGCATTATGAGTAGTGGCACTTCGTCAAATTCTTATAAAGTTTCTTTACTAAAATCCAACTTAGTAAAGCCATAATCCTCAAACTTATATCTATAATGATATCATCTTCTTGAAGACATAATTGATCTACTTGACCACCAATTTGAGTATCTTCATTGTCGATAATTTCTTGCTTGTTTTCTTCTTGATTAAAGCTAATTGGAGATTGATTATGACAATTTGCAAAATACCAAAATATGAAAATATCTTGAGATTATTGACGCAAAGTGTATGATGATCCATTCTCTCATTAGCAAGCTGCTTTGTTGGGTTTGGGATACTCGAGGATTCTTGGCTTCTTTGGCTCTTATCCTCCCTTGCTCCCTTTACCTCAATCTTTGACAAGTCCATAGGTAAAGAGCACCAATCATCATCATCACTTGAACTTGATTTGAAATTTGAATTTGAAACATCTTCATATCTTTCCTTGGGTTTTTCAACTACTATAAGGAGATTTAATCTCCCAACTTGCTTAACACTTGAACAAGACCCAACTTTCTTACCTTCATGATCATCATGCCATTCATAAGCATCAATAAGAATATCCTTAAAAGGATTCAACTTCTCCCATGCTTTATCCATCTTTGAACTTGAGCCCTTATTTGCTATGCTGATGACAATCTCTTGTTGATACCATCAAACTCATTACATAAATCAAACATGTAGAAATACTTCCAAGATTTTCCTTCTTCGCAGGACCCATGAACATAAGAACAATTCTTTGATGTGTAGAGTCAAAACAAAGATTGCACCTCTTTTTCTTATTATTTGATTCACCTATTGCAATTAATTAAATAAAAAATTTAAACTTCACATTTGAAAATAAAACATAAATTCTCTCTCATTAATCTTGCATAGGCTTATTATAGTAGGCAAAAGATAGTGCTTCCTCTTTCTCACTAGATTTAGTTGGATTTTGTTATAGAAAGAGTATTCCTATAATAGTTCTTACATTTTGAAATATCTTTGTGAGCAATCTAGCTCTATCTTCATCCAGGTTTGAAAACCTTCATGTTTTTCCTCCTACATTCTTCTGAAACTCTTGCTACAGTTGCTTTGCTACAGTTTCTACAATTCCCAAGACTTGCTAAATTGGATAAACTAATAGAGTAATTGTTAGTCATACAAGCAAAAATGTAAAATTAACCTTGTGAACTGTATCATCCCACTTCAGGTAATATATCACTACTTTAAGCAATTTTACTGCTTTAGATTTTGACAAAAAGATTCAAATTTCTAGCATTAAACAAAGGTGTTTTTGGTTAAACTTTGAAATTAGAGATGTAGGGTAAAAATGATGGTGTTTCTGGTTAAACTTTGAAAATAGAGATGTAGGGTAAAAATGATAGAATTGCATTATATCGTTATATGAAATGTATCACTCTTTCATACAAAAAATGCAGCATGAAATGAGGTCATTTTTGCTAGTGTTTTAAAACCAGAGATATAGAGAAACAATGGTAGGGTATGCACATAGAAACCCTTTGAGTTGCATGTTCAAACCAGAGGTTCAAGATGACAATGGCAGAATTACCAAAGTGTTGCATCCCCTAATCTATGCGGAATGCATAATAGGGATTGTAGTGCCTCATACAGGAATACAGTACAGTGTGTAGGAAATATAGAAAACACATAATGATGTATCAGGCAACTCATAGGAAACTCAAAGATAATAACATGGAAACATGAGAATACATCATATAACACTTATAACAGTAAATAAGAGACATGAATAAGAGAATATGTTGAAAATAGATAAATAGAGAAAACCATAGAGCCAATTGTCAGATCTCATGTAATATTAGGGAAATCCACGTCATAATCATCCAAAATAGCAAAACATGAGAGACACCAATAATACCTCTTTAGGCTACGCTTGAAAATTGCCTACATAACTACACTTTGTGAGGCATTTTAAATCTACTTCATATACAAAATAGTAAAGACTAAGGTAATAGATCATGCTAAGGGTAAAGATAATGTGTCAAGTCAATGACTAACAGTTAGGTCTTCTTTGGGTGGACATAGAGAAAGACCATGTCTCCTTCTTTGAAGATTTGCTCCAAGATTTGTGTAGTCCTTTTGGTGATCCTTAGCAGCTTGAATATCTTATCTAATGGCCTTAACTTGTTCATCCATCTCTTCTAGTGTCTACTTGGAGGCTTCTACCTTTAGTGTTGGATCAAATATATTAAGTGGTGTGAGACAATCTTGCCCATACAAGGCCTAGAATGGAGTCATTTGAATGCTTTGGTGGTAAGAGGTGTTGTAAGAAAATTCCACCAAGGGTAGATATTGCATCCACCACTTAGGTTCTTTGCAACAATATACCTTAGGATGTCTTCTATGACTTGATTGAGTCAATGTTTAGCCATTGGTTTATGGGTGATATGCTATACTAAAGCATAATTGTATCCCAATAGCTTCAAATAAACTCTTCTAGAAGCACAGAGGGAATCTCGATAACCAATGATCCTTTTTGTAAAGCCATGAAGCTTAAAGTTCTCTTTGACAAACAACCTTGCATAATGCAATCATTGATCCTTTATGGCCTTTCATGCATTGATAGATGCTAGAAGGAAAAAAAGTTGTGCCTACAACATATAGGAGAGAAATGCCTCCTATAGAAAGTGGGAAAAGCATGATCATGCTTTTCATAACAACATCTAGAAAGACTTCAAAAAGAAAGTTCCAAGTTTCTTTGCACAAAATGCTTCAACAATGACGACCTTCCATGTCAGTTAGTAAAACAAGGCAATATGCTGTCAATAGGGACAGCCATATCTTCAATGTTTGGAGATCGTATATGCTTCTAGGGATGCTCGTATACCTATGTTTTGTTGTTGGATATTTGGAGGATCATATGTCATTGGTTTGAGATACTATTGGAGTGATTTGAGCACTCTTTTAGCTCAGTTTTCTCATAGATATCAATGCTATCATAATAGGGGTGAATGTTATTTGTCTAGAAAATGTCATGCTATGGGCTTATGTGATGCTCCTGGGATGCTCATTTGATGTTGGATACTTGGGGAATGTTTGGCCAATGTATTGGAATACTTTTGGATTGATTTGAGCTCATATTTTGGTAGCGGTTTTGGGGCTGTTTGCAAGTATTACAATAGCCTGTTTGGTCTGTATAGTGCCTCTTTTTCCTACAGTATGGCTAGTCATTCAAATGACAGTGGCATCTTCAACATTAAAAAGTTGGATGGCAACAATTATGGCTATTGGAAGTCCCAAATTTGGCAGGATTTTGTGCATAAATCTCAAATTATGTTGATCAAATGCAAGAGCATTAAGCTTGAAGGTCAAGATCAGGATGTATGGACTAACTTAGATGAGCTTTGCAGGTCCATGATTATCTTGTCCCTTAACAAGCATGTTTATTATAATGTTGTCATAGATGGGCAGTTTGCATGGGATCTTTGGGAGAAAATTTGTAATTGTTATGATAAGCAGAGCCTTGCTTCTTAGATGTATTGGCCAAAGCAGCTTATGGACCTTTGTATGAAGGAAGGTACCAATGTTTCTCAGCATTTAATTGAGTTTCATGCTATCATTGGCTAGTTATCATCATAGGGTATTGACTTTAGGGACAATCTTCCACCTTTGTTCTTGTTGGTCACACTGCTTGAGTCTTGGCACACATTCCATATTACTATGTGTCCAAATGTGCTTGAGAATGGGCTAAATTTATCTGATATAGAGGGTGCACTCCTTGGACAGAGGAGATAAATAGAAATAATTAGGATGCTCCTCATACTTCTTATGCTTTGATTATTCGGGGTCACCATGATGGCAAGAGCGAGAATGACTGCCATGGTAGAGACTCACCGAAGTCTCATTTTAAGTCCCATGGGATAGTCTCACAGTAAGTCCTGTGGACGTAAGTTCGATTTGACATGCTATTATCGTGGGAAAGCTAGACATATCAAGCCACACTGCCATAAAATGTGCGATGACAAGCACAAGGAAAAGGGCAAAGGGAAAGCACATGACAAGTTTGATGATCACAACATTGTCCCTGCTAAGTCCAATGTTAAGATCGAAGAGATCAATGTAGTGCAACAACCTGACTTTGATGATAATTACATACTTGTAGCTTTTTCTTTAGATGAGTCATAGTTGACTAATGCCTCTCTTGGTTTTACTTAGTGTTGGTCGATGGATTCAAGGGCATTCTTTCATGTGACCCCTCATAGAGAGTGGTTCCACTCCTATCACAGTATGACTGGATCTATCTGTTTGGGGAATGACTTGGCATTGTAGATAGTGGGTATTGGTGATATCCAATTGTAGTTTGGTTTAGGCAATATGTTTACTTTGCATAATGTTCAATATGCACCAGCTCTCATGAAGAGTCTTATCTCTATTAGCACATTGAATGATGCGGGTTACTTTGTTTCCTTTGGGGATTCTTCTTGGAAGATCACTCATGGGAATCTTGTTCTGGCATGTGGTGCCAAGTTTGGTACTTCATATCCCTTGGTTGTATATGGATCCATAGATCATGTTTTGTCTATGGGCTGCAATTCCATGTGTATCTCTTTGGTATCATCGCCTTGGACATATGTCCTTAAAGGGAATGAAAATGCTTACTCATTTGTACTATCTTTTGCCCCCCCTTGACTATAAGTGTTTTGAGTCATGAGATCATTGTTTGTATGGTAGGTAGACACATTAGTATGCATAAGAAGTCTAGCACTCTGCACATGGGTGAGTCTTTGGGTGATGTTCATTTTGATGTTTGTGGACCTATGCCCTAATAGTCGTTATGAGGCACGAAGTACTTTGTCACATTCATTGATGATTACTCAAATAAGGTTTGGGCATATCCCATAAAGCTGAAATTTGATGTTTTGGCTACCTTTCAGGGTTGGCTTGCATTGGCTGAGAACCAATCTAGGTATAGGTTGAAATGCCTATGGTCAGATGATGGGGGTGACGATATCTCTCTAAATCCTTTGAGTAGTTTTGTGGTGAGAGGGATATTAAGCATCAGTTGACTACCCCATACACCCCACCCTAGAATGGTGTGGCTGAGTGCATGAATATGATAATATAGGAAAGGGTCCGTAGTATGCTTAGACAAGTAGGCTTGCAATAGCAGTTTTGGGCTAAGACAATGACTACTACCATACACTTGATCAATCAATCTCCTTGCAATACTATTAACTTTCAGGTTGCAGATGAGGTGTGGTCTGAAAAACCTCCCTCGTATACTCATTTGTGTATCTTTGATTGTGAGGCTGTATGTCATGCATCCAGGGACTAGCACACAAAGTTGGATCCTAAGTCCGTGAAATGCATATTTCTTGGTTATGGGGATGCAAGTGAGATGGGCTATCGCTTATGGGATCCACATGCTCAAAAAGTCATATGTAGCCATGATGTAGTTTTCCATGAGAAAAAGATGTATAAGCAGCCTGAGTGGATAGTCGAGATATGTAGAATTATATTTTAGGGGGAGCCTCTTGCTCTCGTACAGCTAGCTAGACAACTTGCAGCAGCAATTGATGCTCTAGTGTCTCATGACTATCATGTTAGATAGAATGTGCAAGCTCCTCAGCCTACCTTGAGATGCTCTGCTAGAGCTAGATGCTTTCTTGAGTAGTTTGAGCCCACCGTTGATTATGTGATGGTGATAGATGCAGGTGAGTCTCTCACTTATAATGAGGCCATTCAATTAGAGTTAGACTCTTTACAGAAAAATCATACATGGGATTTGGTTCCTTTGCCTAATGAAAAGCATGCATTACCATGCAAGTGCATGTACAAGTTGAAGAGTACCCTTGGATGCCCCAAGTTTGGCTATAAGGCTAGATTGATTGGTAAGGGTTTTAAATAAGAGCATGGTGTTGACTATAGTCAAGATGACTACCCTATGCCTGGTACTAGCATTGGTTGCTCAGTTAGATCTGGACCTTTATCAAATGGATGTTAAGGCGACTTTCTTACATGGGGACTTGCATGAGGAGATTTATGTGCAGCAGCCTAAGGGTTTTGAGGAGAAAGGCAAGGAACACTTAGTGTGTAAATTGAGAAAGAACCTTTATAACATTAAGCAAGCACCTAGGGATGGTACCACAAGTTTGATACTTTTATGCATTCATAGGGCTATACACATAGTGATATGGATTCATGTTTATACAAAAGAAGGCTTGTGATGGAAACCTTTTAATTTTGGCACTCTGTAAGATGATACATTCATTGTTGGGAGAGCTCCTGACAAGCTGGATGCTTTGAAAAGTCAGCTCAAGAAGAGCTTTGAGATGAAAGACATGGGACATGCCTCACATATTCTTGGGATGCACATTACACATGACCGCTCTCAAGGGATCCTTTACTTGTCACATAAGGAGTATATCCAAAAGGTCCTTGAGAAGTTTCATATGCAAGATGTTAAGCATATTGGCTATCCTTTGCCTTCTCATGTGAAGGTGAGCCACATCGATTGTCCGCAGTTTGATGAGAAAAAGGCTGAGATGATCAAGATCCCTTATGTATCTATAGTGGACAGTTTGATATATGCCATGATTGCTACTCCTCTTGACATAGCTTTTGCATTGGGAATTGTGGCACGCAAATGACTACACCTACATGTGGCATTGGGATGTCGTCAAGGGTATTATGAGGTACTTGAAGGGCACAATAGATATGTGCATATGTTATGGTGGCCAAGATATAGGAGTCATGGGATACACTTACTCTGATTATGTAGAACATGGAGATAGTAGGAAATCCACCTCTGGCTATGTGTTTACCTTTGCTAGGGGTGTTGTTTCTTGGATGTCCAGGGTGCAAAAATGCATGGCCCTCTCTACAAAGGCCAAGTATGTTGCAATCCCATTGAGTCTTGCAAGGCAACTCTCTAGCTAGTTCGCGTCTCATGGCAGACCTTGGTATGACTGATGTGGTTTCTATACTACATTTTGATTCTATGAGTGCTATCTAGTTAGCCAAGAATCTAGTCTTCCATGTGAATACAATGTACATTGAGGTGTAGTACCATTTTATCAGAAAGGTCATTGAGGACAAGTTTGTTGATTTAGTCAAGATTTCAACTAACCAAAATCTTACAGATCTACTTGCGAAAAGTCTCTCAGCAAAGCGTTTTTCCTTCCTTAGGAAGTTGATGGGCGTTGGATGAGATAACCTCTATTCCTCATTCTATTATACTCTATGTACACATTGTCATTTTTTTCCTTGTTTCACCTTCACTCAAGGCACATTCGCCTTTAAGTGGGAGGTTTTTGGGGTAAAGGCACCTATGCCTAGCCACCCATGTATTGCTACACTGCTAGTACCCGCACCTGCACACTATAGGTGGTGGGGGACCCATCACTATCACTTCATTCTTTATTCTTTTAGTGACATTTGAATAAAGGGAAGGCTGGTCACACATTGTGATTGTTGGAGTTCCCACATCTTGAGTCTCTCTCTCTCTCTCTCTCTCTCTCTCTCTCTCTCTCTCTCTCTCTCTCTCGCTCCATCCGCCATAGCTCACACCTCTCTTGCTTCCACTTTCTCGTGCTTTCACTTGGGCTTCTCCCTTTACTTTTAACTAATTGCCTTAGGGGCAGACATTTGTTACAACCTTTTTGCAATTGGAGTAGCTCTTGGTACTAGCTTGAATTCATGGTCAACTTCTTTTTGAGGTGGAATTTTAGCCAACTCTTTTAGGAAAATGCGTCTGTACTACATCCAAGAAGACTCGTTTGTTGATTCCTTATCTTGATTAGTTTTATTGAGTTTAATTAAGTATATATGTAATTCTTTTCTTGGCCTTGGATTTGTGAATCTTTGACTAATTGGAATTTTGACTTACCAGCTTCATCTTGAGTAGTCACTTGATTTCGTTCTAGGTTTTGGAATGAGACTTATCCTCTTTCATAGTGGATGTGAGCATCATTGGGAATTAGCTAGTCTATTTCTAATATGCACTCATAGACACCCAAGTTCATGACATAGAACTCTATGCTAGTGGGCTCACTGCCTAGATCAAACTTCACATTCTTAGAAAGTTGTGATGATATAACTTCCTTTCCAATTGCTAATTCTACCAAAAGTTTGAATGATAGTGCAATTTCTATGCTAAGTTTTTATGTATACCTTAGAAAAATAAAGGGATGAGTGCTTCCACAATTTATTAATAAAATGAAGGGTTTATCTTGATGGTTTATGGTTTTTGAGCTGTAATGACAAGCGATGCTAACCAGTCCATGTTAGTTAAGTTGAAACTAATAGGGGAAGTGCACCTTTGGTAGAAGCAGTGGTATTGAGATACTAGAATCTTGGAGATTGCTCCTACTTGTTGGGAGCTAATAAAGGAAGCTATGCATGGACGGTATCTTTCACTATCCTATCTTCCCTAAAGATGAACGAGTTCTTCAAATTGCACTAGATAGGGTTGAGCCTAGTCCCTTAAGAAGTACCCCCCGCCAATGGATATTGACTTAAAAAATGGCCAAGTTTGGTTGAGGGTTAAATCCTCCTTTGGATACTCAATTGGACTCTATGCAACCCATAGATCTTTAGGATGCTTTAATAAGAGCTAAACCACTTAGTCTCCAAGTAAACTCAAGGAATGGAAGATATTGGAGTCAAGGAATACCCAATAAAGGATCTTTTGCCTTCATAAAAAGCGCACAAGGGCAACAACAAATTATGCAAGAAAGAAGGACAAGGTTAATACAGCGAATGGTACCTTTGCTATATCAAATCGAAGAAATAATAAAATGTATTTCCATTGCAATGAGCCAAACCACTATAAAAGACAATGTCCCAAGGTAAGCCAACCTTCTCAACAATAGAGCTATAATAGGAAGAGAAAGAGGAAAAGCTTCTACAATGACCCTCTTAAGTGAAGAGGAAGAAGATTCCACAATGGAAGTTGAAAATATTTCTCCCAACAAGAAAGTATTAAATCACCTACCCTTGGTGATTCAAACATGTAGCTTGGATATGGAATGTTCTTGAGTAGATGGTATACATAGATTTCTTATGGATTTGCAGATCACAAGTGCTATTAAGCTTGATGTAGTGCAAGAATATTGCAATAACAACTAAAGGAAGAGATGGACAATAATGATGCATTGCTTTTGGACTTGAAGAAAATGAAGGAGGTTCATGCTAGTGAGATTGATGTTCTCAAAAAGCAACTTGATTAATATGGTTTTATGCTATAGTGTTAATCCTCAAATGAACAAGAAACTCTAAATCAGAAGACAGGGCCAAGGCAAAATTAGAATGGAGAATGAAGGCACGCCAAGAAAAATCAGGAAACATAAGAAGTGTGAAAAAGTCCTAAATCAAGGAGAGACACACAAGAAAAAGTGCAAGTCAATACTTTTGTAAAAGAGCACAAGGCACACCATGATTTATTTTTAGAGCGCCGGCGGGCTCTGGCTTGTGCAAATTGTAAATGTAGATGGGTGGTAGGAAGGAAGCTAGGAAGATAGGAGAATAATGGAAAAAAGGGCCTAGGCTATGGCTAGCCATGTACAAAGGGGATGACTGCCCAAAGGGGATTTAGGGCTTTGTATATAAAGTTCAAAAGATGAATGAGAGATCATTCTTTTGGTGTGTGGCAACAAGAGACTCACCTTCTTCTCTTCTTCTCTCCTCTTTGCTTGCTTGTGTGTGCTTGAGGGAGGGAGTGTGAGAGTGTGAGGGAGTGAGTGTGTGAGGGTGAGGGAAAAAGGAGGTGAAGCTCTCCATCATATCCTCTCTTCTTCTTCTCTCATCTTCTCCTCTTTTCTCTTGTCTTGCATGCAGCTATGGAGGACAGAGTTTGGAGGTGGAGGCTTGAGGATGCTTGAGCTTGCATCAAGAATCGTGGAGCTATCGGAGTGCTTGAGAGAGGAAGCAACTCAATTGGGCATCAAGGTAAGCTCACTACACTTGTAGAGAAGGATAGCACGTCGATTATGTGAGAGGTAGCCATTAGTGCTCGCTTGAAATGCTTGAACAATAAGCGGTCCATGGGTCTTGGTAGTTGAGCTTGTGCTCAACACCTCTACATATAGCAATGCATAGTGTCTTCTAGATTGTTTAAGGAGTGGACAACTAAAACACAATGGGAATTTTAGGGTGAAATTGAAATAGTTGCACAAGATAATGCCTACTTGAGAGCGGAAAGAGTTCTCCTTGTTGATGCTAGACTTCAACCACTCTTGCAAGTTGAAAAAAAAATGCTTCATGATATAGATAAGTTTTGGATGGTTCTATCTTTATACAAGATCATGAAGTCTACAAAACAACATTTATACATGATCAATGGTAGACTATTGCTAACAGAATGTCTCAATTATTGCATGTCCATATGGTCTAATCCCATTGGGATTTGTTTTTGAAGCTCTGGAATCATTGGTCGAGGATAAGAATAAGTTGAAGGAGAGGATGGATCTTTTGAAAAAAGAATATGATAAGGTGCTTATAATGCTTTCTACTTTGTAGTATGCAAAAGGAGTTAATCATAATGATGAAATGCATATTTTAGATATCTCAAAGCTGGATATTGATGAGATTCAATTCGATATTAATTAGTAGGTGAAGATTAGAAGGTTGACTCTAGGATAAATTCATGACATGGATATGCATTTGGTGTCTTTGACTACTAGTGATATATAGCATGAGGAGCAAACTTAAACACATTCTTTTTCAGATTCTCATATATTTCATGAGTAATCTAGCTCATGAATGGGTCTTTCTTTCATTAGCTTTTACTCTCATTGTGATATATCTTTGTCCTTTTGTTTTATGATAGTCTTTAGAGTGGGCTATGAATGCCCTTGAGGGGCTCTATTCATGATTTCTCTTTGTGGCTCATGTTGCAATGGAATTCTTCATATGAGGTAACCATTACTCTTTAGATTGATCTATTTTTGGGTAAGGCATTTAGCTTAGACTAAGAGTTTGGGTTTTGGCTATGGTTAGCCAACCATCAGGCTGTGCTAGGTGTTAGCCTAGGCTTTGGACATGAGCTTTGGATATAATTACTAGTTGTATATACTACCCTTAGCTTTTAAGAGATGTGGAGTGTTTGTTCATGATGGGAAAGGTGGAAGAGTTAAGGGCATGCCTACACTATGCTTCAAGGGTTGAAGACAATATAAGGATAAGGAGAGTTGGCGAATGTTTTGGATTTGTCCCTCAAGTGTGGTTCACTAAGCTAGGATTGATAAGTAGATTTAAAGCTTTTGCAGACCAGCACCATTACTATGGAAGGTAGCCATGTTTAACTACAAAGGAGGTATCTAAATTGGTTTCCTCAAGATTCTTTTGGAGGGTATGGAGCATAGGGTGCCAAATGTGTAAATAACTCCTTGCAATGTGCACACAACAAGTAGAGGAGATGGTCATATTATTAGGTGGAGAGAGAAATTAAGCAATGAAAATAATGAGTGCATTGATCATGCTCATCTATTGCAAGGGAAAATTGTCCACGAGACTATAGTCATCCTTGGTGAGTCCCACATTTTTTGGGTTTCAATAGTTTAATCAAAGAAGACAGGGATTGCCTTCACAATGAAATTACACGAGTTTAAAGCTGCTCATGCCTAGATTCTCTCTATGAGAATCAAACAAGGAGCACTGCATGCCTTGTTTTCATATATATTTTATGCTCATTAGGGTTCTTATATTGGAGCCCTTAATTGATAAATTTATGCATCAAACAACTTTGACAAAGTTAGAGATCACCCAAGCACTATCAGGGTGTCATAATGTTCTTTTTGTGGATAGTGTTTAGGCAATGGTTTATATTTAAAAGTGAAACTAGGTTTGGTGGCTATCATGTGATGTGCCCCACGTTCTGGTTCGGTTGGACTTGTTGATGGATTTTTAAGGGGAATCCTTCACTATATTGTTTTCTATCCTCCTATTTGTGGCCTAAATATTTCTTGGTTATCATAGGCTAATATTTTTGGTTTTATAAGGTACAGAATGCATTCCTCTTAATGAAAATGTAGTATGGAAATAGTTAATATTGCTACAAACCTCAATTGTACATGGTGTTTCAATATAAGTTATGGCTTGGTGGGACAAGATAGTGTCTTCATAATTTTGATGATGACATTTCATTCTAAATGTGGTCGATTCATTGCTTAGTTTTAGGTTGGTGTGTTTGCTCTTGGTAGTAAATGTGCTATTGTTTTAAAAAGTATATTATAAGAACAGTCTATCTTGCATCAAATAATGCACATGATCAATCCATTCCTACCCAGTTTATTATGATGCTCATTCTAGGTTTGCTTGGTCTAAAGTAATCCTGAGTAGCATAACTTGTCTATGAGATTCTTCCTTAATATCGTGCTACTCTTTTAACGAATATAGAAGAAGATGAAATGCTAAGGTGATGAAGAATATTGATTAGACATTGATTGTCACATAGTAAGCAACATAGAAAATCTCCCTAGCACAAATCATGGTTAATTAAGATATGATCAATATCAAAATTGAAATTAGGCATGTTTTTAACATAGTACTACATTGCCTTTATCTATCTAAAAATTGACATGATTGCTCCAATGTTGTATAGGGATTTAATGATTGTATCAAAGAATAGTAATACTAAGCTACTTAAAAAAAATCACGGTCAATAGTTGCTTCTTGAGTCGTGGTAGTAGGCAGTCAAATGCACTAATTATAGGGTGTCCATGCTAGTTGATACTCCCTAAAAATATACTAAATTTGTCGGTTAAAATAGGCCCATAATCACACTATTTGTACTCCCAAAAAAAATGTAGAGCTGTTATCTTAAAGAAAATGTAGCTAGCCTCAAAAGAAGTTATAGAGTTGCTGCATTATAGAATGTTTAAGCCACATGAAATGGTCCTTTATTTGTAGCTCCTAATGCCTTGAGAAGAAAGTTTGATATAGCAATGCTCCATAATCAAGACATGGCTTCCAAATAATCTTTATAGGCATGGAAAATGTTGTGCTATTTAGACTTCACCAAATCCTCAACAAAATGCCCAAACAATGATACTCTATCTCTTATGCTTATTATCATCAATCCTCCTATGCAAGTTAATGCTAGTAAGAGATAAAGATTTGAGAGGAAAATGGATTTGAAAATTGTTATCTTCCCAAAAACTTGAAAAAAGACTTGAAGAAGATGAAGAAAAGCCTATTTTCCATAAAATTAACCGAGATTTTAGTTAATCCCTAATCTTGTAGGCTCCATTTCCATAAAATTAACCGAGATTTTAGTTAATCCCTAATCTTGTAGGCTCCATTTTAACAAAATCACCTTCAAAATGCCTTTAAGATAGCGATGACTCATCAAACATATCCATCTTCCACCATTTTTATAATGTTCTTCTTTAAATGGCACCAACTTTATCCATGGTTAGCTATGTAAGCTTACTAGTTAGAGATATGTCACTGTAACCAATATTATACCTATTGTACCCTTTCCTAATTGGAAATTGGATTGAAAATGGAACTAAACATGGACCAAAGACCATGCTTTGATATCAACTAAAATCAAGCAAACTTCTAATTGAAAAGAAACTATCACTTCAAGCAAAATTGGCAAGATACCATAGGAAACCAGAGCCAATCGTAACATATATTACAATAATGCACATGGCACAATGAATGCTCATGGCATAAGAGAAGCCATAGTTGAAATCAAAGAAAGGTACAAAGAACAAGATGATGGAACTTGAAGAGGCCTACCCTTTTCATGAAACTCACCAAATGTATGGTGGTCGTGAATATGCAACTCCATGAATCGTGGGACAAAGAATCCTCAAGATGTTTGTAATTGGAGAAGCTTACAGTATGTGTTGAAAATGATCAAAGATGTGCACCAAGCCTATGGTTCTACTAAATCCTAATTCCCTAAGTTTAGTATATTTGATATGCCACCCTAAAATAACTTCTTTACATTTAATAATCAAGAGAGAGGCTTTTTGAAGAAGTGAACAAGTGGGATTGGTAAGCACATAATGCTACAATAGGTTTTAAAGTTAGATAAAGATGAAGCCTCATGATTCCCTTTGTGAGTGAAATAGAGACTCAAGCTTGCTTGGAAACATATGTGCACTTTCAAGCTTAATGTCCTACTTTGGAGGGTGGATGTCAAGAAGCTACCTACTAAAGATGTGGGACACATGTTTAGATCTTTCTTTGAGTGGATAAATACATCTAGCATATGCTATGGAGGCATAGGGAGGTGAACTTTGAAGGGTGTAGGGAGGTAAATACACTTTGGAGTAGACTCATCAAGATAAGGAAGAAGCTTAGATTGCACTACATTGGTAGTTGGATGGGACCTTCTAAGGGAACTTATTGTAAGGACATTTTGGCTTTCCACAACTTCAATCCTCTTTGACAGGAGAAGGAAGAAGTGGTTTGGGCTAGCCTAACTATGATGATAGTAGGAAAGTCATAGTTGTTATAAAAGTAGATTCAAATAAAAAAATAGGAATGTTATGGTGGCCTCTAAGTTTCTAAAAAATCTTTTATAAATTATAGTTGCCATGATGTAAACAATCTACACTTTTGATAGTACAATCTAACACATTTTTTAAAGAGAAATAGGTCTACTAATTGATGCAAACTTAAAGTGTAAAGATGGGAGATAGGCATCTTTTGGCCATGTATAATGGAATGGCCTTATGTGAGAAACACACATCCTATGGTGATTTTAGCATTTATGTTTGTTGTAGATTGTTAGAAAAAGTGGCAACATTCTTTTAACTTTATTGAAACTTTGTATTATAAGATATACTAGTAATTGATAAGTACTTTGTGAATAGTTAAGTGTGACCCCTTAACTTTCTTTCAATCCATCACAAAACCACCATATCAAATTGAGAAAGTGAAACCTAGTACATTGTGATAGTTCTTATTGTGTGCTTTTAAAATGCTTATAATAACAAGGTTAATTTACTTTATATCATGACTTT
Source organism: Lygodium microphyllum (assembly GCF_053477565.2). Taxonomy (NCBI): domain Eukaryota; kingdom Viridiplantae; phylum Streptophyta; class Polypodiopsida; order Schizaeales; family Lygodiaceae; genus Lygodium; species Lygodium microphyllum. The sequence continues at coordinate 90,363,108 of NC_141158.1, read as the reverse complement.
GATTTAAAGATGGTCGAAGTTTTCTTAATCTCACATGAGAGTGTCAAGTAGCCTTAAGAAGCATTTACAAAAAATGCTTAATTCAATTATAATGCAATTGAGCTATGCTAAATTAAGGTTCTTTGGGAAACAATTAAAAATATAGTAGCAATAAAGAGATTGCATCAAAGAAGAATAGCAATAAGAAAATAAGCATAATTCAATACAAATATTTCATTAAAAAAGAGCAACAACTAGGATACTAGGAAAACTATATATAACCACTTTATTTTTCATGGATATAAAACCTTCCATGTTTCCCTTATTTCTAAATCAAGTATTTATTTTGATATAAGAAGTTGCATATAAGGTGCTCTTTGTGAGTGCTTATTGCTTGAGTTGCAACTCAAGCTCTAGATTTGTAATAATACAAAGTTACTACATAAGAGTCACTAGTATGGCATTGTACATCATAGAATCAAGTGACTTAAGGAGAATAGTTGGCCTTTTTTTGAGAATGTAACAATCTATCATATTTTTAGAAAATTAACATTGCATCAAGATATTTAAAGATCTTAAAACTAGATTTTATGAGGCTTACCCTTATATAAGTAAAGGCACAAAGATTACATAAAGTTGCATGAAACACTTTAAGGGTATGGTTCATTCGATCAAAGTGAGGTGGATACCCATAAAGAGCACTTCTATGTCCCAATGGATTAACACCTAATAAAATAAGGGAGGCATCACTTTTCTAAGATCTTCAATGCAATGAAAGTGTCTTCAAGTTTTCTTAATATGTATCGGAACATATGCATAAGGCATGCATTTTAGATGTGTTTAGTTATTATTTTTATTCATGTAATGAGACATTGGCATACTATGTATACTATATTGAAGATAAACTTCAATATCTTGGTACTTTTCTTACTCTATATGATTTTTTGTCATTATAAATTGTAATTTAGCTAATGTGAGAAAGTTGTTCACATATAAAAGGTAAATTATTGTAAGGGGCCCTTGGGGAAGTTACTATATGCATATCCTCTATATCACGTTGTCGCAGCACGTAGGGTTGAAGGTCACCACAGGGGTTTGGCAAGAGAAGAATGTATGGGGGTTCAAGAGCTTAGACTCCAGAGATGGTAGAGATAAGAGAAGGGTTGAAGGTTTCAAGCTAAGTTCTTGAAGATAAGTGACAGCAGTGTGAAGGTGGATTCAAGGAGAGGAGTAGACGGAAGAGAAGGGGTTCGAAGAGATTGAAGATGTAGAAGAATACTTCAAAAAAGAATTAGAAAATATTGAAGAATACTAACAGAGATGAAGCCTGTCAGTTTCTTTCATCATTATGAGAAAATATAACTCTAATAGACAAAAACGTGTACAAAATAATACCTTCCTCTATGCTACTCAGATCGCCAATCTGATCATTCCAATGACTTCGAAAGGGGGGTTGAATAACAGGACACCTGCCCAGAATCCTGCCAGATCACTCCTTCTTCATGCTTTCTTTTACATAAAATCCTCTCAAATTAGCTGAAAGCTACATGCTTTCTTTTACATGTCATCCTAATCTAGAAGTTGTCTATAGTTTTGCAGATTTTTTTACAAGAGATAATATCTAGAATATTAAAAATGAACTAAAATCTAATATTTTTGAGCCATGGACACTAACACTAATGTCTAAAATGGCATTGGCTCTCTAAATCTAAAAGAAAGCCACACTCTAGATTTTTTTTACACGTTGTGCGCGTAGCGTCACGACAATGTGCGTTCAAAGACTATTTATAAATATCCTCATCTATGAATTGTTCTTGAGTAAAACATGACCCTTTTCTATTCAATATGTAAATAATCCCTTTATATTACACCCTTCTGTATGTAAAAAATGTATAAAAATGGTATTTAAAAAATACTTTATTTTGAACCCACATGACGCATACACATATTCATGAGTAACTTACTCGAGAAGTGTGACAAATCAGAGTTGCAGCATTGGAATGTGTGCACAAGAGGAAGGAGAGAGCTCAAAGTACAGGAACAACATCTTGTTTACTAAGTTGCTTACAAGTACAACTTGGGTACACTCTCCTTCATTTGATAGTGACCCATAGGATGTTTATATAGCCTCTGCCAAGCTAGGGTTAGGGTTTCCCTTGCCCTAAGGCTATTCACACCCATCTGCCCTTATGTACCCTTGCTTACAGTGGGTTCCTATGCCTATCTTCTAACACCCCCCCTCAATGCCAGGGTGGCATTGGATTACAAGGCATGTAAGATTTCCCCCCCCCTTTAAACCGTTGAGATGCCTTTATAAATCAGGCTACAAGAGTGTTTTTAGGTAGATGGTTTAAAGACTTAAAAAACTCGATCTTCAGATGAATTGGAGGCATAATTGGCCGCTAGTTCTTTGGGTACATGAGGAGTGTTGGGGCATTTACTAGTGATATGCCCTGTCTTCTTGCATTTGTTACATTTCATTTTCTCGGGATACTTCTTCCAATAGTTGTTTATAAGATGTCATTTTTTCTTACAAAAAGAACATCTAGTGAGAGCTATATGTACCAATACTTGAGCACAGAAAGTTGAAGATGCATGACTGTTGCTGCTTTCTTTATGGTTCCTCTTTTCTTCATCCAAACAAGATTGGATGGTACTTGCCAATGTAGGATCTAAAATGTTGGTAAGAGTGGTTACAAGAGCAGGAAACACCTCTTTTACAGCTTTTAGGAGAATAGCTATAGCATCTTCTTCATGTATTGGAGCTTGTACTGAGGCAAGCTGTGCCATAAGTCCCTTCATGTGAGAGATGAATTTTCCCAAGTTTTCTCCTGATCGATATTCCAAGCTAAAGAATTCAATTTTAAGGAAGATTTTAGTATTTTTACCAGTGGCTCCATAGAGCTTTTCAAGCTCATCCCATTTTTCTTTAGTAGTATTTAGTTGATCAACATGATGAATCAATGACTCATCTAAGTGTAACATAATGATTGCCTGGGCATGTTGGTTATCCTCTATATCAACTAGATTTATAGAGTTAATAGCTCTAGTGCCTTGAATGAGAGGCCAATACCCTCTCTCCATCATTTTATACTTGATAAGTACCTGCCATGGGTGGAAATCTTTGCCATCAAATTTTCAAATTTGAGGACGGACATCAGCATATGTTGTGGCCATTGGGAAGGTCTTACCACTTGTTAGAACAAGGGCAGTGTCTAGTCCCTTACAAGTTTGCCACTAAATACGGAAGCAATTCAAAGTTGTAATGAGGAGAAGGGCTGAAAATTGTACATATGTAATATTTCAAAATATGACTTTGGTGGTCCTTTCTTAGGGGCAATCTTCTTCCGAGGTTTAATGGTCTTTTTAGGCTTCAATGAGGACTTCGGGCTCCTCTTTGTGGTATGATTTAGTGGATGACCCTTGTGTAGGACAAGGACGGTCTATGATTTCAATGCTTGTTGCTGATGACTCTGAGGAGAGTACAATGTCACTCATCCCTCTAATTTCATTGACTAATATACTGAAGAAGAAATCACTCAAGATATGCAATACACTTCTCATGTATGATGGTCTATGTGTTTATAGTTGTACACATAGCCTTACAACTTGATGCAGGGTACTTAGTTGTTTTATTTTCCTGATGAAAAACATTATATAAGTATTAGCAGCAATGATGATTAGGCAATGTGCCTTAGTGCTTACAAGCACTCATCTGTAGCTCATGTTGCTAGAGATGATAAATGTTGATCTTGATGATGACCCTTCGAGTAGAGAAACCACTAAAATGGAGTTCCCAGGTTCATAACTCACTCTGGAAGAGTTAACTCAGTGATTAAAATCATTGTTGATGACCAAACGTTGAAAATTTTTGAAAATGGATGAAGCTTGAAGCTCCTAGCTATGGCTGCCAGAGACCCACAGTTAGGGTTTTGATCATCGCAGGTTGTAGGAGATGAATCAGGACAAATCCTCTTAGGTGAGTATAGTCCTCTATAGGGGATACAATAGCCCTAAGGTAGCCGCCATGATTGTGCCCTATACCAGACGTGCTTCAACTCGAACCAGGTCACTTGTGAAAATTGCGCCAGATTTACAATTTATGCAATGTCGTCCACCACGTCAACTAATCCCAGCCTTTGTTGTGGCAACCTGAGTCGCTTGAGCTAAGGAGAAAATTTTCAGAAGAAATCAAAGGCTAAAATTTCTTCTATTGCCCACACCAGCTCCTCCAAGGTTAGGGGGTTTGGCTGGCTATGGAACTTGAAGGTAAAAAATGAGAGAGATGGAGATTTTATTGTGCACTTAGTGAGGCTGAGGGTATAGAAAGCTGAAGAGATCAGAGAAGGCTCTGATACCATGTGACAAATTAGAGTTGCAGCATTGGAACGTGTGCACAAGAGGAAGGAGAGAGCTCAAAGTACAAGAACAACATCTTGTTTACTAAGTTGCTTACAAGTACAACTTGGGTACACTCTCCCTCATTTGATAGTGACCCATAGGCTATTTATATAGCCTCTACCAAGCTAGGGTTAGGGTTTTCCTTGTCCCTAAGGCTATTCACACCCATCTACCCTTATGCACCCTTGCTTACAGTGGGTTCCTATGCCTATCTTCTAACAAGAAGGGGTCCCCCTCTTTAACTATAGAAGAGGCCATAATAGTTGACCAAAACCCCTAATATCCATGCAAATCACTATCTAGTCTTCTCTTGGAAAATAGTGGGAAAATATAGATTTAGTTGAGCATAGGAGTTTTTGATTCTACTTTTAAGGGGAAGTAAAGTTTGGTCCCCCTAATAGTAGTTTAATATCCACCTAAGAAGGGTTTGGGATGCTGTGAAGGGTATCATGAGATATATGAATAGGATACAAAAGTTGTGGGTTACACAAAATCTGATTATGCAGGACATGGAGATAGTAGGAAGTCCACTTCTGGTTATGTATTCACCTATGCTGGAGGTGCTATCTCTTGGATGTCCGGGGTTCAAAAGTGTATGGCTCTCTCTACCACTGAGGCTGAGTATGTTGTAGTCTCATTGAGGCTTGCAAGGAGGCCATATGGTTGGGCCGTTTAGTTCATGACCTTGGGATTGATTCTATACCTATGCTGCATTCAGATTCTATGAGTGCTATTCAACTAGCCAAGAATTCGGTCTTCCATGTGAATACAAAACACATTGAGGTGAGGTATCACTTCATACATGGGGTCGTGGAAGACAAGTCTGTTGACCTTGTCAAGATCTCTACTAACAAAAATCTTGCCGATTTGCTCATGAAAAGCCTCACTACTAAGCACTTTGCCTTCCTCAGGAGATTGATGGGAGTTGGATGAGATGACGTTTTTTCTCATCTTATTGTACATGTGTACATTGTACCGTCTTTTCTTCTTCTTTTTCACTCCTCACTAGGGTAGATTCACCTTTAAGTGGGAGGTTATTGGGGGTAAAGGCGCCTCTGCCTAGCCGCCCGTGTATTACAACATTGACAATACCCACCACTGCACACTGCAGATGGCGAGTGCCCATCACCGTCACTTTATTCTTTATTCTTTTAGAGATAGTTTGAATAAAGGAAGGCTCGGTCACATATTGTGACTGTTGGAGTTCCCATTTGGTCTCTGTCTCTTTCTTGCTCTTGCTCTCTTGCCATAGCTCTTCCAAGCAAGCTTCGATCCTTCTCACCTTTCACTCTCATGAAATTTTGTTGTTGTTTGTTCTTGTTCTCCTATCATTCTTTCACATAGCTCTAGCCTTAGCCCACTTGGTCAAGTAATCGATAGTGCAATAGTGATATACATAGCCTATGAATTCTAAGCTATAGGACTTATAGGGTTAATGAAGTCTATTCTCCACTTTTCAAAAGGTGGTTGTACTATTACAAGCATAAGTTCCATTTGGTCTTTTCTTATTAGTACTTTTGTACCTTGGCATTCATCGTAGTGTTTTGCAAAATTTTGAACATTGTGAAAGAGGGTGGTCCACCACAATTGAGACTATAAGATCTTACAAATAGTAGAGCCTCCCTTGAAATGACCTCTTATGACTCCGATGTTTGCTTTAGCTAAAACTTCATGCATCTCATGCTTGTAGATGCACCATCTTAGCAAACCATCTTGGCCTAACTTGTACAACTATCCCAAAAATAAGTTGATAGGGTTGCACTTTCATTATGAGATGATAAAGTTGGGCTATTTCTATTGGGTGATCATTGAGTATTCTTTTTCTAATATTGTGACAACATTATCAACCTAATATGGGGTAAGGTTTTCTTTAAAAAGATCCTTCTCTCTAGAAATTATAAATAAGTGTTCATTTGGGAGATCTTTTGTAATGTCCTTCTCTGCAAGCTCTCCATTAGATACTCGAGACAAATGATCAACCATGTAGTGTTGTCTCCCTTTCCTTAAAATTAATGAGAAATCAAACTTGAGCAGACGTAGTAACCATTGTGCCATGCATCTTGTAGCACGTGACTTATTTACAAGCTATAATAAAGCCTTCTGATCCACAAAGAAAGTGAATGGTGTTGATAATACATAATGACAAAATTTCTTCATGGAAAACACCATAGCCAATCCTTCCCTCTCGGTGGTAGAGTAAAAATTTCTTGGAGTATTGGTGAGTTGTTAGCTATAGCAAAGCTTATTTGGGTAATTCAAAATGTGCTCTCTATTCTAGAACTACCCCCGTACTTTGAAGCATCAATGTGCATGTGAAAAGTCACACTTCAATCTGGGGCTTGTAAAATTGGTGTTGATGTTAGAGCCTTTTTAGCAACTTTGTAGGCACATTGGCATTCCTTGATTCACTAAAAAATAATCAACAATTTGTACAAAGGTAAAGTGATTAGTGTACAATTTAACACAAATCTTCAATGGCCAATAAAACATTGAACTTCCTTTTAGTTTATTGCAGGTGGTATATTGTCAATAACTTCAACCTTTGAGAATTACCTTGCAATGCTATTCTTAGAAACGATGTGTCCTAGGATATGACCATGCTTGAGCCAAACCTAGGACTTTAAGGGGTTCAAGGAAAGACCATATTACTTGCAATGTTCAAACACAACTCGAAGCTTTTTCGGATGTTGAATCCAATTGGTGTGCATGTAGGGATCATTTACAAACACTTCCCACTATTTATAAAGCATCTCCTTGAAGATGCTAGACATGACCCATTGGAAAGTCATAGGAGTATTGGTTAGACCAAAGGCATTAATATGTATGCAGATGCTCCATGTTTGATAGTGAATACTATCTTTGCCTATTGTTCAAATAAACATAAACTTGGTTATATCTCAAAAATACATCAAGGAAATTGTAAGCCTCCTTTTATACAACCCTTTCCAATATGTGCTCCATATAAGGTAGTAGATAATGACCTCTCTTTATTGTTGCATTGACATTTTTATAATTCATATAACTTTAAATGTTATTACATAGTAGGTATGGTCTAGAAAACCTCCCTCATATACTCATTTGTGTATCTTTGGTTGTGAGGCTTTCTACCATGTTCCCAAGGACAAGTGTAATAAGTTGGATCCTAAGTCAATGAGATGCATCTTTCTTGGTTATGGGCATGCAAGTGAGATGGGCTATCCCCTATGGGATCCACCGGCTTAGAAGGTCATCCATAGCCATTATGTTAATTTCCATGAGAAGAAAATGCATAAGTAATATGAGTAGGTAATTGAGGTACTATTTCAAGAGAAGCCTCCTACTCATGTACAGCCAACTAGAAAGCTTGTAGTCGCTAATGCTCTAGTGACCCATGACCATGATGCTAGATAGGATATATAGGCCCCACATCGTGTTTTACGATGATCTATTAGAGATAGGCATTATCCTAATCTATTTGTGCCGTCCATGGATTATGTTATGGTGATAGATTCTAATGAGCCTCTTACCTTTGATGCATAGAGGTGATAGTCACTCTTGGGAGAGGGCTATGTAGTGAGAGTATGACTCATTATAGAAAAATCATATGTGGGATTTGGTTTCTTTGCCTAGTGAAAATCGTGCTTTGCTATGCAAGTGGGTGTACAAGTTGAAGAGTACCCTTGAATACCTTAAGCCAACATATAAGGCCAAATTAGTTGGAATGGGTTATAAGCAATAGCATGGTATTAGCTTCAATGAAGTCTTCTCTCATGTAGTCAAGATGAATATCCTATGATTGGTTTTGGCCTTATTTGCATATTTAGATCTGGATCTTTATTAGATGGATATAAAGATGGCTTTCTTACATGGGAACTTACATGATAAGCTTTATATGCAGTAGCCTAAGGACTTCGAAAAAAAGATAGGGAATACCTAGTGTGAAAGTTGAGAAAGTATTAAGCCTATTGGTTGTCCTTTGCCTTCTCACATGTGAAAGTTAGTCAGGTTGATTGTTCACAGTTTGATGAGCACAAGGCTGAGATGGCTAAGATCCCTTATGCATCCATAGTGGGTAGTTTGATATATGCCATGATAGCCACTCATTCTTGACATAGCATTTGTAGTGGGAGTTGTGGCATGCTATATGGCTACATTTGGTAAGTTGCATAAAATATTGTGAATGGTATCATGAGATACTTAAAGGCATTGTAGATATGTGCACATGTTATGGTGGCCAAGATATAGGAGCTGTGGGGTACATTGACTCTGATTATGCAGGATATGCAGATAGTAGGAAGTCCACCTCTAGCTATGTGTTTACCTTTGCTGGAGGCGTTGTTTCTTGAATGTTCATAGTGCAAAAATGCACGGCTCTTTCTAGTATAGAGGTAGAGTATGTTGTAGTAACTGAGGCTTGCAAAGAGGCATGTTGGTTAGGCCCAAACCTTGATATTATTGATGCGGTCTCTATATTGTCTTATACACATGCTATTGAATTGGACAAGAATAAGGTCTTTCATACAAAGGTAAAGTACATTGAGATGCATTACCACTTTATTAGAGGTCATTGAGGACAAGTCCATTGCTCGTCAACTCAATTCACCAAAATCTTGTAGATTTGCTCACTAAAAGTCTCTCAGTTGAGTGTTTTTCTCTCCTTGAGAAGAAGATGGGCATTGGATAAGATGACATCTATTCCTCATCCTATTGTACTCTCCTTACTAGTGGCACATTCACCTTTAAGTAGGAGGTTAATGGGGTTAAAGACACACGTGCCTATGTTACCTGTGTATTCAATACAATTCATAGCTATAGTATCTACACACCTATATACTACTACTGCAGGTGGCATACTAGCACAGCTATGCATTGCAAGTGGCGAGCGTCCATCATTGTCACTTCATTCTTTATTCTTTCAATGAATAATGAATAAGGGAAGGTCGGTCACACATTCTGAATTTGGAGTTCCCGCATCTTGAGTCTCTCTCTCTTTTGCTCTCTTGCTGCTTCATCCAACATAGCTTGCACCTCCCTTGACTTTTCTTGCTCATGCTCCCACTCGGGCTTTTCCCTTTAACACACACACACACACACACACACACACACACACACACACACACACACACACACACACACACACACACACACACACACACACACACACACACACACACACACACACACACACACACAAGCTATGTTGAAGCAAGCAAGAAGATAGAGAAGAAGAGTCCCTCGATAGTTTGCAAACATAAGAATGCTGGGTAGGTAGCTTCAACCCTTCTCCACTCTAAAGTTCAATCTTCTCTATTTTACATGCCTTTGGCTCTTTAGTGTAAAGAGCCAAACTTTCTTGTGGTTCAACTTATTCTATAGGCATTTTCTATATGAATTGAGTTAAAAAATGCATGCATATGACTTTGGGAGGTATTATGATTTGCACAAAAGGTGAGCCTAGCTCTCATTTATAATAAGTATTCTCTACCTACTACAAGAATTGGGCATCGACACTAACTTGCAGTGGACTAGTTTCAAGTGTGGTGAGTAAATAGAGATATAATTTAAAGAGATGTCATGGATTTAGACATCTTTAAATATTAGTATGTCATTGTCCTATCCCCTATCTTGGTCTCTTCTTGCTATGTTCAATTGTTGACTATCACTTATTATTTCTAGCATTACTATTTATGGCAATTGCTATCTATGGTACTTCCAATAACTTCTAATACCCTTCACAAAACTTCATGTTTTTTACTCTTGCAACAACTACTACATTCAAGTCTCAAACTCATTGTTAAAGGTAGTAAATCTAGTGTATACCATAGATGTAGAATGCTAGGATGTTAGTGATGTTGTCCAATAGAGAGCAACTATTAGCATTTTGTAATTCATGGTGGTGATTTGAAGAGTATATTTGACCTTTTTGGAGATCTCGTTTACTGTTCCAATTGTTAACAAGGTAGATTGTATTGGTATAGTTAAGTAGTAGTCCTTCCTAGTTGACTAGACCTTAAAGGGTTAGGAAGAATGTATTGCAAGGTATAGAAGGTGAAAATCTCAAAGCAAATTAGAGATGATGGCTCCAAATTCTACAAAAACCTTGTACTTGCAATTAGAACCTCAAATGTGTTCACTTATGAAGGAAAGTGTAAGTGACTCAGGGTGATAGGCCTAAGGCAGGTTGAGACTTTCTATGTATGTCCTAATCTTGATGTGCCTTGGGCATATGTGGGGAAAGTTGAAAAGAGGAAATAAATAGTAGAGACAGAATTGGTTGACCATGACCATTAGGTATAAAACATGAAAAAACTTGAACAATTAAAATTGAAATTTAACATTGAATCCAAGTAAAAACAATTGTATTGATGTGTTCAACTCAAAATATTAGTCATGGTACAATTCTATAGCTCTTTAATTTGATATTGAAGACACCCTATGCTAAAGTAACAAGGAATAGGAAAGAATATATTTTTCATGTGCAATAAGATAATGTGAGGAAAATAATTTTAAATATAAGTTTTGGGAAAAAATAAAAGGGTAAAAAAGAAGTTAATTTTTTTGAGAGAAGGGATGCCTAATGAAGGAAAACTCAATAAGGCTACTTCTTTGGAATAAAAAAAGAGAGGAAAAGGAAAGGCATGCCTTGCACCTTACCTTTAAACCTTTCCCTTTAGGCAAGAAATCCACATTCATCTATTCCACGATATACATACTGCTCCTCTACTCACTTTCTCTACCCTTGTTTTGACCTACAAATCCTAAAAGGTGATTTGAGTGACTAACCAACTTTTGAACAACTTCAAAAAATTTGTATATTGCTTGCTCTGCCCCAAGCAACAATAGATTAATAGCTGGAGACTGTTCATGTGTGTATGAGCAAGTGTCTTGAAAACTAGTTTTCATGGTCTTGAAACAACATTGAGAGGCTATTCTTGAAACTATCATCAATGAATTCATCACCAAAGATGAGGGACAACTCAAGAAAGCATCAAATCCCCTGCAATCTAAGATAGTGGTGGTCGTGTGTGCCAACCCATAATCATGGTAGTTCTACTCCATGACCTCAGGTTGTCCAAATGGGGATAACCAAGCTTGAATAATTTATAAAAAATAATTTCTATTAAGCATCAATTAAAATACTTGATTCTCTCTCTTTAAATCATGCGACTAGCCACATGCACATTCACAAGAATATAATAGAAACCTTGAGATTATTTGAAAGCACATTAAATTAGTATTTTGGCTCTAAAAATCATACTAATTGAAAACAAATTTTATTAAAATATTAGAAGCCTAACAATCAATTTTCATGTTTTTGTCTTTCTAGGAAGGAAACATGGAAGAAAATCATGGGTAGATTAATGCACAACACGATTGTAAATTATTAAAGTAATGATTTTTTGCTTGTGGTATGACTATTTTTGGTTATGTATATGTGATGATTATCTTATCAAGAATCCATGCTTATGATAGATGGATGAAAAAGAGGATAAATTATACAGAGTATTAGGATCCTTAGACCAAGACATCTTGATCACCTTCTTAGATGCCATAAAGAGTCACCTTGTGGGGTGAGGGTCTTATGCTCTTGTGAGAGTGATAGGTGTTTTGTTTTGTTTAATCACCTAAGTGCCCCTAATAGGGCAAAGGAATGAGTGGTAAGTGTCCTCGTGATATAGGATGGCTTTGGAGGCTCATGGAAGCTTAGAGAAGAAAGGAAAAATAAGAAGGAAAGCAGGGGGTTTGGCTAGCAAACTCACACCCCCGATATATAATTTTTTTTTTCAAAAAATATCACCCCCACATCAAATCTCCCTCATCCTCACATCAAATCCCCCCAAACCCTTTTTGTCAATTTTTGGGTCTCTCGCATGGACACACAAAGCATCAATTAGTCTTCTTCTAGTCTTCATTTGTGCTTTCCTTGAGTTCTCATCCAACACATAATGCTTTTCTCCCCATTGAAGAGGTCTATTATAGGTGTTGAAAAACAACCCATAATTTGCATAGTCAATTATGAAGGTGCTTGGTGGCTTTCACATCAGAAAACTATACTCTCACTTGTCCAAGACTTAGTAAATGAATCAAAATTTAAGACGAGTTTCTTCCACTTATGAAAAAGAAGAGGATAACATGGGAACTATACAATAGCATAGAAGAGGAGGAAGAGAAAGATGATGAAGACATAGCAGAAGATTTTAATCGCACTGAAGAGTAAGATAAGTGGCATATACTAGGGGATGTGTAGGTTTAGGGGGGTGGATATCATGTGATTTTGTGTCCAATAGTTGAAAATGTGTGAGATTTTTGTGGTAGTGACTCTCTCTTGCATGTGTGCCTATAAAATTGCTCTATGAATGTCTATGCTGAATATGTGTCCAATAGTTGAAAATGTGTGAGATTTTTGTGGTAGTGACTCTCTCTTGCATGTGTGCCTATAAAATTGCTCTACGAATGTCTATGCTGAATTTACATTATCTATGATCAATTGTCATGAAGTTGGAAATGGATTTTATGCATCGGTATGATGCAAAGTGAGAAGAACTAGTTCCTAGCCAAGTAAGTGACCTACTTATGTGTATCTTCAACTCTGTCTTATCCAACTCAATAAAAGAATATGTTGCACTATCATGTGCATGTCTCACAATGTAAAGAGCCAAACCATCTCTTAGAGACCCTCCTAATGGTGACATGTTGTTTATCTAAACTATTGTCATACACAAGTACCCAATATCCTCCTTCAACATCTCTAGGTCGAAGTTTATGTCTCTTGCCGAACTTGTCTTATTCCTTAACTTTGGCTTCTTTTAGTATTTATATTGTAGGCTCTATATCTTCTAGCCTCCTCTCCAACAAAAATTGACAAATTCTTAGAGCTGGTAACATATTCCATGTAGTAGTTACTTTCCATGTTGGCATGATTTGCTTCTACACATACATCAATTGTATTGGCATGCACCCTATTATAGCACTATGAGTAGTGTGATCAACCCATAAATCAAATGAAAGGAATCAAGACTACTCTCAAATCTTTCCCCTACATGCCTTTACTAATGCCTTAGTAATCATCGAATGTCCCCTTTCACTCTTTCTATTCCCTTTTGCATTATATGCTGATATGTTACGAGCTTGATTCCGAACCTAGAGAAGAAATCTATATTACCATCGGTGTACTCTTTTGTTAGCCATGATAACATATCAGATCCTCTAGTAAGAACCTACATATGGTACTAGTAGTGTTAGCCCTCAAAGCTCAACCTTCAACTTGATTTGTAAGGTCCTTCTATGCAAGCACAATATATCTCATCTCAATCCCACATGCAAGGTCATTGGATCTACAAGATCTACAATCCATTTGTAATGCACATAGAGACGTTCAAGGAAAAAATGCTTCAAAAAAGGGACTTGTAAGAAAATGATTAAGTTGCTAATTAGTTGAGATTTTGGAAGAATGAAATTGCAAATTTGGTTGCTTAGATGTGATTCATCTAGTCTCCCTTTGCAAGATTGTGTATATTTGCCTTTAAGTGGGAAGTTGTTGGGGGTAAAGGCATATGGGGGAGACTATATAAAGCATGTAAGTTTTCACTGAGTGGACATACATTGCCATGACAATGAAGGTGCATAGAAGTTGTTGACCCCGCCTCTCTCTCTAATTTTTAAAATACTACAATTTAGCCAACATAGGGTTATTACTTTTAATTTGGAAATCCTTAAAGAAATTAAATAAACCAAAAAATTAGATTAATTTATTTAAATTATAAATATATATTAATTGTTGATTAATGTTAAAAATCAAGTAAACATGCAAGTTGATAGTAAATGAGTATACTAAAATATCAAAATTTAAAATTTAAAAGATAAAAAATAGTTTGAGCTTATGTAATTAATATTGACTTATAGATAATCATATAAAAGTTTTAAAAATTTTAGACAGTTAAAATAAGTCACAACTAAATTAGATTAGAGATTAAATTCAAATATTTCTTGAGGTATTGGCAAAAATATCAAAAAATTGGAAATTTTAGTTTTAATTTCATAAATCTATTTAAAAATTTGAGACATTATCCTTGGGATCATAACAATCCTAAGAGGATTTTCTACTTAACTAGTCATTCAAATAGCTAATAAATACTACTTGATTCAAACTACGATAGTCAATACAAAGTCTTAGAAACCCATCTTTCCTCTTCTTGAAGAGTACAAGAGCACCCGAAGTCAAGTTGTTAGGTCAAATGAATCCTTGCTATAATATTTGCTTTATTTTCTCTTTTAATTCAACACTTTTGGAATGGACATCTTGTAGGGTTCTTTTGCAATAGCTTCGGCTCCCAAGGTTAATTTAATTTTTTGGTCTACTTCATGGCTTAAGGGTACTAGGTCTTTCAAAAAAACATCAATATATTCATTAAGCAATGAAGGTTCTTCTAGGTCCATGGGTGGTTCCACTTTATTCAACTTGATTAGATATATTGATAATCCTTTTCTTAGTCTCTTAATTAAATGGCTAGCCTTAGCTAATTGTAATCTAGGCTTTCCTACTTTTCCATGGACTTGGACTTAAGTTCCTTCAAGGTTATTAGAAGTAATCTTCCCTTTCTTGAAATAGATACTTGCTTGATTAGGAACTAGTCAATTCATCTCTATGAGCAAGTATATGTTCATAGGGACATAACCCAAAAGTTTTTGTTTGTGTGTTGACTTCCCAAACAAAGTTTCATGTTTTTGACCACTTGTGTGTTGACTATCAATTTCTTAGTGGGTTTAGGTTCCAATTGTAATTTCTCTACACCTCTAGGAAAGATGAAGGAATAAGTGGCACCACAATCAATGAGGATTTGAAAGGGTTTACCTTGGTGATCTCTATGGAAACTTGTAGGATGGAATATTATCATCGAGCCTCATGATTGTTTATAATTACATGGATAGTGCCTTTTTCCACTTCTTATATAGTAGGGTATTTTTCTTCTCCAATTCTTATATGCTAGGAAGCAAATATAACCACCCTCACAATGTTTTGCTCCTCATCCTTGACCATAGCTATTGAAGTTGCCCCTTCTTGGTGGGTTATGTGGAGGATTGGCATGAGCATTGTTTGCCTTGCTAGGGTATTGGCTCAAAAATGAAATGGTTGATTGCATCAAAACACCAAGGTTGGGCTCTTTTGTTAGTATTGGCATTAAGAGTATTAGGGTTGTTTTTATAGTTGGGTGGGCAGTTCTAGGCATTTTTGGCAAGATTAAGACATCACAAATTTCAATGGCCCATTTTTAGGTTGAGTCAAACTCTCTTAAGGTAGGGAAACCCTCAATTTGCAAGGTGTAAGGTTATCTAAAAGTTTCATTTGGGGAGCAAGTCTACCAAAGACTAAGCCCACAATAGGCCATCCTTAAGATTAGAGGGTTTCATGGCTTTTGGTTGCCCATTTAGTGGTGGGTTCAAGCCTTGGAAAAATCTACCTACTTGCTATGTCATTATCATCTTTGGGGCGAGAGGGTAACAAAGTGGACATAATAACCTTCCACTACCGACCTTTGCTACTTCAACTTGAAGAACTCTCTCTCTCTCTCTCTCTCTCTCTCTCTCTCTCTCTCTCTCTCTCTCTCTCTCTCTCTCTCTCTCTCTCTCTCTCTCTCTCTCTCTCTCTCTCTCTCTCTCTCTCTCTCTACTTGTAATTCTAGGATGGATCAATAAGAGGGGGGTCATTTCTATAGAGTGGGGATTTATATTTTATATTTATATTTATATTTCTTTTGTTAATTGATTGAGAATCTTATAAAATCATGTACATTAAGAAAGGGTGTGAACACACGTGGGGGAAAGGGGGGGGGGTTTGTAGCCTAAGGTGGTAAGGGTTAATTTGCAAGTGATGGAGGATGGGGGTGGGGATTGTGATGGAGGGGGGGGCTTATTTTCAATGGAGGGGAAGTGACTGCAAGATGCCACATATGGGGATCGTTCTTTAGCCTAGGTGATGGGAGGAAGTTGGCAAGAGATACCAAGGGGGATGGAAGGTTGGAGATGATGCCATGATGGCAGGCCAACCAGGGTCATAAGGAGGAAGGGGTGTTTTGATTATGATGGAGCACGTGGGAAGATGGTGCACGAGATGGAGAAGTGAGAGTGAGGTGGCATAGTGGCTCGTATGCCCACCACCTCCCCCTCAAAGCTTCCCCTCCCTATCAGTAACTTTAATACTTTGTGTGTGTGTGTGTGTGTGTGCGTGTGTTCCATCTATAGAAAATTTTAGTTGTTCACATGTCGATCGGGTGTTTGGCAAGTGCATTATATTCATAGAAAGATAGAAGTTGCTTAAAGTTCACACTGTTATAGCAACAAATTGTAGAACAATATAATGAAAGCTAATGACTCGGTTGGTTTTCATATATACTAGATCATTACTTAGGACACATTTTTTGGGAAGTTCCCCACCATGTGACATACTCATAATATAAACTAAGAAGAGTAAAATAATTCTAAAACTACTTTAAAAACAACTAGAAAGAGGACTCATTGACCACCTCCCTTTTCGTGCCTTTTATAATGTACTTTCATTTTAGAGCATAAAAAACAATATCATTATTAAAAATTGAAACAAACTTCTCATGTTAAGTGATGCTTCATAGTTTAAAGGGAACCAAAATGTTTTGTAAGGTTGACATTGAGTTCGAGTAGCACATCTAGGATGTGATTGTTATACCTTCCAAACTTAATAGTGCCCAAACCATGAAAATTTCAAGAAGGTACCTAATGTTCTTGAAGTTCAAGCATTACCATAATGTTTTCTAAAACAATAATTTTGCCATCAACAAGTTTGAAGAACTTAAGAATATCACCTTAAAGAGTTAGAAGCTTCTAAATATAAGTTGAAAACTAGGATGCATTGTCTAAATTGATGACATTAGAGTGGGATAGTCTCTCATGATTGTCAAAACCACATTATACACATAAATTTGAATGCTTTCATAATCATTTTAGTTTTTTACTAAAAAAATGTAATATTTAAGTCACTTTTTGGTGAGTTTTCAAGATTAGAATACAAATTGATCAATTAAAATCTCCCATCTGCATAAAGTAAAATTTTGAGAAAATGGACAATTCTTATAAGGAGAGTATTGATCAAAAGTTATTAATTGGTTACATTTTTAAATTGTGTGTGCTAGATCAAGCAATGAGCTTTTTAAAAGAAGGAAATTTAAATTAGAATTACTGGAATAAATAAGCACTATTGTGTTCCAAGTCTAGTGAACTCACAAATCTAAAAACTTTTAAATTATAATGTTTACTTGTACAGAGTTTATGTGTTCTTGGAAATCAGAATTTTAGAAAATCTTCTTAGAGAATAAAGTAATCCAAGTTAAAATTCCCTTCTTATATGGAATCACTTGATTGCAAAAAGTGAAATATTTGAGAAAACAAGTCACTTTAATCTCATTTCTAGCAAGCATCCCCTATGACCTATACATGGACAATTAGCAATATAGATTGGAGTATATTAAAGCATATGGTTAGACTAATAAAAACTTTGTTGCTCAAGGTTGGTTGTTGCACTCCTACCAACCTTATTGCAAGCTTTATATAAACCATGGTTGTATACAAAATCTCATTGGCCGCATAGATGGAGATCTTAATGGCATACCTTTGTCCTAACTAATTTTGGAATAGTAGTGCACATCTAAACTTCTTTGTTTTACTTGAGAGGTTTCACGTACGTCATGCCTTTATATTTAATTTTATTATCTCATATTATAGCATTTACAAGCCACTTTTTGACACTTGTAGCACCTATTTCCAAACCCATATCTATACTTTGACCCTCACATCATATTGCTTTCCTAAATCAATTTGAATAAGAACCATTCAATTCATGGTACTCCTAAAAATAATGAGAGATAGATCTCTTTTTATATAGTTAATGAGTTTGTCAGGTTTTGGACTTCATATACAACTTTCATGAAAGATCTTAAGCCACAACTTTTCAATAAACGCCTAAAGAATAGAAACATGGATGCTATCATCCTTTTTAAAGGCTTGTAGGTGGACTAGAAAGATAAAGACAAGGTAAGGATGGGTGTTGGCTCCAAGAAAAGAGAAATAAAGGGTGAAAAAGTGTTGGTGCTAGTAAAAAACTTAAGAGAGGTCTTGATTAACATGGCCATTAGCTAGGCCTGTGAAGTTTACATATCTTTATTATAACTATGAATTTTGACAAAACATCTAATTATTGGTTCTTTTTCCTCTAGTAGAATTTTGATTGAATTATTAACATTTTGCAAGAAGTTACATAGTCACATCTATTCAAGTGTTTCTTCTTTGTTAATTTGACTTTTGCTTCAATTACTAACCCCCTCTAAGAAGTGACATAGAGCCTAGACTAGGTTGTCATGGATTACCTTGTTTATATATCTAAGTTCTCAACTATTGTTCTTGGGTGATACTTTTCCCTTAAAGTGCACCTCGTATATAGCTCCTTGAGACTTACTATATTCTCCTTGCATGTAAGCCTTATTATGCTCATATGTTGTTTTCTCCAACTTGTCGAAATTAGTCTCTTACATTTAGTGCTTGCACTACTTTTTTATCATGGGCCTACTAGGTGTCTAGGTTTCTTGCCTCGTCATAATGCAACCCTTAAAAAGTAAACCTTTGCCAAAATGTAAGCGAGATGCATAAATAGGTTTATCATATCATAGTACATGTAAATAAGAAATCCATTGTGAGATTTCTGGTGCATTAAAATATTGATGAGTAAAGACATTGAGTATGCAAGATTTGGCCTCTTGTACATATTAACTATATGGTTTTACCACATTGTTATTCTATTCCTATTTTGATATATTGGTATATTTTTCCTACCATGAGATTCTTCTTCTTTGGGAATTTATTGATCTTTGTCTTTAATTACTTTCTATCATGGAGTATGGCTTCTATTGTTGCTAGGGTGATAGTCCTCAAAGGGGTAAGGGCACAAGGCATTACAGTTTGTATTAACGAATTCCAACATGGACAAAGATTTATCAAAGCTAAGTTTTTCCCTTAGATCTATTGATAAAGTATCGACGTTAAATTTTTTTAATGATAATATACCTTGGAGAGATGAGTTAGCATTCAGAGTTGGAACCATCCCTACCATGCAAAAAGTATTTTCCATGTGTTTAGTTCTATTGAGAAATATTGGAAAAGATGTGCCATGAGTTTGGGGGACTTAAATTGGTTTGAATATAAGGTTTACAAAGGTAGTCCTATTGAAATAGATATTGTAGAGGATAATTCTTGAGCTAAATAGAGATATTGGATTGCTTGTGTGAGATACCCCTTGTAAAAAACTTTAAGGATCCTCTTTCTCATAAATCTTATGGTTCCACAAACAACATTGTCTAGCCTCGCGCTTCCTAATATGGGACAATGAACACTCACCCTAATAGCAATCTAACACTCATCTAAGAAATGTCACTTCATAACTAATCAAAGATGAAAGTGGCTAACACTTCAATTAGTTCACAAAGAGTAAGTTAGTTTTTTAAAGTTTCATGGCCTCATGGACTAGTACTTTAACATACTCCATTCTCCTTTAAAAGTGTTAGCTTGGTGTTACCGTGTTTCCGACCGTGGTTCGTATTTCCGACTGTGGTTCCACAGCACAAAGGAGCGAAAAATGGAAAGAAGAGAAAATAGCAAAAAGGCACAGGATAAAAGCAGAAAAAGATAAAAACAGAAAAAGGGGCCTTGACCGGCAACCAATCCTTGAAAAATTCAAATGTTCGGACACGACCTGCAAGAAGCTTCGGTGTCGGGCCAAGGCAATGAAAGAGGAAAAATGCGCACCATTAAAATGCGGAAGTGCCCTCGAATCTGTGTAAAAGAGTGCTAGGCTCGCTCCTGTACAAAGTGTAGGCATTAGTTGGAATATGATAAATTAGAATGGTGGGAAATGGGAAAAAGGGCCTAGGCTATGACCGGCCATGTAAAAGAGGAATGACCGCCCAAAAAGGATTTGGGGCTTTGTATATAAAGTTGAAAAGAGAATGAGAAGCTCATTCTTTGGTGTGTGGCAAAAAGAGTCTTCTTCTTCCTCTCTTCTTCTCTCCTTCTTGTTTGTGTGTGCTCTTGAGAGAGGGAGTGTGAGAGTGTGAGGGAGTGAGTGTGTGTGAGAGTGAGGGATCAAGAGGGTGAAGCTCTTCACCATCTCCTCTCCTCTTCTTCTCTTCTCTTCTCTTCTCTTCACTTGCACGCGCGGCTATGGAGGATGGAGCTTGGAGATGGAGGAGGCTTGAGGATGCTTGAGCTAGCACCAAGAATTGTGGAGCTACCGGAGTGTAAGAGAGAGGAGGGTACTCGATCGGGCATCAAGGTAAACTCATAACACTCGTAGGATCGACGGCGCGTCGGCTAGGTGAGAGATAGCCATTAGAGCTCACTTGGAACGCTTGAAACAATAAGCGGTCTGTGGGTCTTGGCGGTTAAGTGAAAGCTCCCACATTTTGGTTCCGTTGTCGGGACCAACAGATTCAAGCTTGAGCACTTGCGCGCCTCATATCGAGCGTCGAAGTAGGGTATTCATCCCCGAAATGGAGCTTGAGATAGGTAGGAAGTTGGGTGTTTTCGATCTTCAGAACAGGTAAGTATTTCGGGATATTCTGGTTGTTTGATGATTGGAAAATGGAGAAATTAGTTCAGTGTTTTGCTTTCGATTTATGTTGTGTTTAGAGTAGGTTAACAGTAGGAAATCACACCTGAGAGGCAGAGGGTTGTTGCTATGAAACAGAGAGAAAATCGGGGAAAACTGGGAAAAAATGAAGGAAATGCGCATGTAAATGTGTAGGAATCGCTAGAAGAGTGATCTGTAGTGTTCAGGGAATGACCAGCAGGGTATAAGTTCTGGAACGGCAAGGGAATCCTCATTTGCAACCAGCTGAGAGAGAGAGAGAGAGAGAGAGAGAGAGAGAGAGAGAGAGAGAGAGAGAGAGAGAGAGAGAGAGAGAGAGAGAGAGAGAGAGAGAGAGAGAGAGAGAGAGAGAGAGAGAGCTTGGGCGACCCTTCGATAAATTAGGGCACGGAGTGACATTGCATTTGGCGATCCCCAGGTACATAGATCTCTCCCTCACCACTTCAACCTTAGTACTGATGAATTTTGTGGTCTATAGTAATAGATATCTGGAGATCTTGGACGAATCCGTGCTCGTAAGTTCGTCGGGCCGGCGGAATCGAACGCCCGACTCAGTGTCCGATTCCCAGAATCGGACACTCGGACAATCGTTCGATCGGACCACCCCGTCCGACTCGGACGCTCGGACTTGGACCCACCCTGTCCGATCGGATGAATTAGGACACGTCAGCAATTGGACCACCGGTCCGGTCCGAGTCCCAGAATCGGACTCGCCCATAATCGGACCACCAGAATCGGACACTCGGACCAGCCCGTCCGATTTTAGAAATCGGACCGTCCTGTCCGATTGGACCATTCGGAAGAATCGGACCACCCAAAATCAGACCAGTCCAGAATCGGACCACCCTTGTCCGATTCATTAAACACTTGCCCGTTCGATTTTGAAAATCGGACACTCGAACTCTGAGACTACTACTCAACTCTGACACACCTGGTCCGATTCCCAGAATTGGACCATTGGTAAATCAGAACATTGGTAAATCGGATGTCCGATTCCTAGAGTCGAACAAAAAAAAAGAGGGGAAAAACATCAAAACTTGACCCCCACGAGCGACTGGAAGTGCAACCCGCTCCAGGACGACTTAGCGAACGCCTTGTAGGCAGTTTCCGATGTAGGAGTCAAGACCAAGGGACAATACTGGAGCATTCCCCAGCGACCTACCCCCTAGTGAACAATGAGAAGCAACACAGACCCTAGAACCCACTAGAGCGGCCAGGACTTGAGTAACAAAGCCTATCAGGCCCGAAACGAGCGAGTGTGGGTAAGACAACGGGAAATTGCTTGCAGCACTCACGTTGAATTTCTGCACTTGAAGTATACTTAGGAAAGCTGAAAGCCTGATTGGGCACAAGTGCACGAGGAATAACACACTCACTGAGTGACCATTAATTGAGAATTGTATTCAGTAATCAAAGGAACTCACTCAGATAAATCGCTCAACCCACCAATAGGAGAGGATCCAAGACGTAGACAAACACGCGAAGCGCAGGGTAGAACCAAGCAAGGAATGCCAACGACAAGGATCTGTCACGACTAGTCAACCTAATCGACAACGCAGCGAGGCGCAAGAATTCGACCATGACGGAAGAAAGCTCAGACCATCAGTCTACCGAGGAGCTCGATGTGAGTGTATTCCCAGACGCTATACAACAGATGGTGAGCAGTTACAATGCACACGCCTAGTACGAGCACCGTGGCAGGACGGCAGATGCAATCATTGCAAACCTAGTGGAGGGAGAAGGCTAGCCCGTAAGGCATTGCAAGGCATAACTGATTATAATAGGGATCAACAGGCTAGGAGCCAAAGGCAAAGCATGGAGCTGCATGAGGTGTAGTGAGTGCTGAACTTGACTGGCCGGAACCGAATAGACCATGAGAGGGCACTAGAAGGAGACCTGACGCTGAGCGAGCTTCTCATGAAACGGGTGCTCGATAACACCGCAGTAGAGCAGAGTGCCACTGCACTAGCGATGTCTCTGCTTGCAGGATTAGGGGCAAACCAGGGCTCAAAGAGCCAAGCCAAAATATCGATTGTTGCCAAGCAACTCGACAAGTACCAATGCATGACGATCCGTACAGCTTCGTTGAGCAGTTTGAGCAAGTCTGTGAAGCCAACAGCCTCAACGACCAGACTCAACGTTCATAAGCATTCGGACTTTGCTTAAGAGATAAGGGTAGGATGTGGTATACAAGCATCGATATCGTGGAACGAGCCAACTTTAATAATCTCAAGGATCTCTTCGTCAAGAGGTTCGCCGAACCCGGATACTCCGACAACATGCTAGTATGCTTGATGAATGTCAAATAGAAGAAGAAGGAGGACATCCGCGACTACATGACCCACATGAGAAGTCTCTTTAAGAGAATCCCTTTAGGCGAGCGACCGACTGACAGAGCAGTGCAAATGTATTCATCAGCGGAATTAGAGATGAGGAGTTATATAAGGCATTGGCAGGCAATTCAAGCTTGCAGCGGGACGTGGTGGCTAGAGTTTTTGAGGAAGCCATCAGAGTCGATGACCAGCTGAAAGAGCGAAGCTCTAGGAGCTCAACTCTGGAAGAGACTAACCTGCGAAGCTTAGAACGAACGTCAACCTCTAGTGAGCGATCAAACCCATCATCCCAAGATAAGGGGAAGACCACTGAGACAGACCAATGCTTGGCTGAGGTCAAGATGGAATTAGCCAAAATACAAGACATGTTGAGACGACCAATGCGCCCGCACATCCAGTGCATGTACTGTGGCGGAAACCACTTGTTAGCAGAGTGTCAAAACCCTAGGTCAAGACCTTGCGCTAACTGCGGTAGGTTCGGCCACGATGTCGCACATTGCAGACTGCCATGAAGACTTCCATACTCGCAACCCTACGGCTAGCCTTATCTAGCTAATAGGCCACAGCCATTCTTCGGAAGGGGAGCCCCATTAGCTCTACCTGCACCTAGCGATATGAAACCAGCTGTCCCTAGAATGGACATAAATCCTACTGGCATTCCTAGATCGCCTGGTCCTTATGTGACCCACCCATTGAGTGACAGGATCCGGTCACTTGTTGGACTTGCAGACACCCCGGTCATGTCTCATCACGCTGCCCTGAAAGAGAGCAGCAAAACAGGGACAAAGCTGACCAAAGGTGCGTAGAGTGCGGAATCACCCATCTTTTCATAGACTACCCAAAGCGGAAGTCGTCCTTCGGCTCAACTAATTTGCCATCCGTCCCATTGGGGCTGTTTGGGGTTGAAAACCCCGATGGGGAGGCCACACCTATTCCCTTGCGAGTTATGACCCGAGCTCAAATGAAGTAGGCCGACATCTCTCTGCCAGGACCTAGCAATCTTGACGCAACCTCAGTAGGAAAGAAAAGCCGTAGGCGAAAAAAGAAGAGATCGGAAGCTAAGGTTGCATTAAAGACTGATAGTGCTACGACCTTACCTAATGGGAAGAGAGTCTCAGACGTAGAGGCAGAGACTTCAGCCCCTAAAACAGCCAAAAAGGGAAGTGCTAAGATAGGGGAATATCCGCATCCAAAGCGGCAATTAGAGGCCATAGAAAAGGTGAAGGAATGGGCGAGGGAGGCTCAACAGCATCTCAAAGATGTTGAACCCATCATGGAGGACGAGATCGATGATCTCTCCAGCATGAGCACGCCAATGTCGCCACCTCAACCTAAGTCGGCCGAAGCCACTGCGCCACAAGCAGTGCCGCTGAGACCAAGTCTAGATGCAATAGAACCACAGAACAGCCGCGGCCATTGGCCAGGACAGTCTAGGCTAAGAGAAGGACGAGTGTCTGATGACCTCTTGACCACATTAGTGACCATGCCTGTAACACTTAACCTGGGGGACCTGGTTAAGCAGCACCCTGCCCTATGGCAAGACCTTAAGCAGTGGGTCGAGGGATTGCAAGAGCAGGCCACGGCAGACCCTCAAGACCAAGACGGGAAACACAATTTCCAAGTTTGACGCTACACTCTGTCCCTAAATCCTTGCACATCAACGCCTTTTGGGAGGGATCTGAGATGCACGCAGTCCTGCCGGTCCTAGCCCTGGGTAACACAACAAGGAAGGGAATTGTAGACACGGGAGCTGGGGTTAGTGTGCTTAGCCACGCAGTGCTGCAGACTTGGGGAAACCCGCTTGTCGAAGCTGCTCGGTTTAATGTCACGCTAGCAAACGGTATGAGAGTGAAGCCATTCGGGGTCTTGAAGAATTGGCCAGTAAAGATCGCAGGTGTCCAGTTCTCTGTCGACTTTATAGTCATGAAGGGAGTGAACTATGATATCCTATTAGGCCGACCCTGGATGCACAATGCTAGAGTCATCGAAGATTGGGGTAACAACCTGATCTTCCTTGGCAATAGAACTGATGCCGTAAGAATAGAGATGGACACTTGGAAGACCTCACTAGTCGACCTAGACACCATCTCTGCTATGCTCAAAGGGAACACTCAGGTCAGGGAACCCTATGGGTCCTTGACTAAGTATATCCCATGCCCAGAGGATAAGTGGGATTGGATGCACATTCTCGATACAATTGACCTGCCATTCTCAGACCTTGAGGCATATGAGCAGGCCATCAAAACAATTGGCAAGACAAACGAAGCACTCTCTACACCAGTCTACATGATGGCAGCAAGCCTCCATGGAAGGCCTAAGCCTGTTACCTTCCAAGTACCATCCAACAAAAGAGAACTCTAGGGGGTACTAGAATACCTAGCAGACCAGCTAGCGGGTAACCCGGCTGCCAACTTCAAACCGCTCCAAGATCTCTTAGAGGATCCTAAGTGGCAATGGACCAGAGTGCACAAGCTGAACCTCATGTATAACTAGGCCCTGGTTCTAGACCAACGACACGGGGCATTCCAAGCCCTAGGAGATGATGGGCAATTGAATGACAAGGATTCCTGCGATGAATACGAAGACTGCCAATCCTTCAGTGATGAGAGCGAGGGTGAAGTGGATACCATAGAGTACGACACTGATGGACGAGAAATTGAGCAGATACGAGCAGACGCCAAGCCACAGAAAAGGCAGGCCCTTAGATTGGAGCAAGGAGTCATGTGCATGGAATGTGATCGTGCGTGGTTAGAATATATGGGGGCCATAGACCTTGAGCAAGCAGGCCTAGGCCAATCAGGAACGGCATCAATACTTAGAACCGAATCGCCATCCGAATTGTTGCCACCAGGGGAGACCACCTCTTCTAGCGAAGATGGAGGGTTTGACTCTGAATCAGAAGTTACTTTGGATAGCGACCCAGAGATCCCTAGGCCACCCATGACCAGACGCACCAAGGGGGACTTACCCGTCCACCTGAGATGTAGGCGGTCACAGCAGGATAGGGCAAAGCACCCCAAAGATACACGATCTGAAGGGCAGCGAAAGCTGCAGGACCTCCCTAAGCGATTCACTAAATTCAAAAAAGGGGATAGGGTAGTGGTTCTGCGAGGTGCCAAGCGTCAAGGGCAGACAAGCGAACCGATCGAAGGACCAGCCAAGGTCTAGGAGGTAAACCTAGCCCTGGAAGGGGAGATACCCCGACCAGTGTTCATTGCCGAAGACTTGACTGGTAAAGAAGAGTTGAGTCTTGTCGCTCTCTTGCGGAAGTACATAGACGTATTTGCCTGGTCCTTAGAAGAGCTACGAGGGGTAGATCCGAGCGTTGTGACTCACAACATACCCATGACGTCGGACGCAACACCGGTCAAGCAATGACCGTACCCCATGAATCCAAAACACGCCCATGCTGTCAAAGAGGAAATTGACAAGCTAATGAGAGCTGGATTCATTTACGAAATTGAGCACACAGACTGGGTATCGCCCATAGTCATTGTGATGAAGAAGAACGGCGAAATCCGAGTGTGCGTCAATTACAACAAGGTGAACGCTGCTACAAAGAGAGACAACTATCCCTTGCCGTATACCGAACACATGCTTGAGAGGGTGGCAAGCAAGGAAGCCTACAGTTTCCTGGATGGATTCTCAGGGTACAACCAGGTGCAAGTACATCCGACAGACAGGCACAAGACCGCCTTTGCCACTGAGTGGGGTGTCTTTGCTTACATAGTCATGCCCTTCGGGTTGGCCAATGCCCCTGCCACTTTCCAACGCCTCATGTGCACCATCTTTAAAGACATGCTTCGCAAGGAGTTAGAGGTCTTTGTCGACGATCTGTGTGTCCATTCGACCTGGATTGACCACTTAAACAAACTTCCGGCAGTCTTTGAACGGTGCCGCTTATATCACCTCTCCCTGAACCCCTTGAAGTGCTAGTTCTGGGTGAAACACTGATGCATCTTAGGGCACGTAGTGTCACAGAACAGCATTGCCATTGACTTTTCTAAAGTCAGAGTCATTATGGATTTACCACCACCCGATAACTACAAGGGAGTTCAGTGCTTCTTAGGACACACAGGATATTACCGACGCTTTGTACTAAATTACGCACTAATTGCTAGACCATTGTACAAGCTGCTAATTGTCTTCAAGTGGACCGAGGCATGCCAGCGGGCATACGAAGAATTGAAAAAGGCTCTAACAATGGCACCGATTTTACAAGCCCCAGATTGGACCATTACCTTCCACGTACACATCGATGCTTCTAAGTTTGCCGTGGGGGCAGTGTTGTGCCAACTTGGTGAGCATAACCTAGATTACCCAATGAGTTTTGCTAGCAGGAAACTCATTGAGACGGAGATGAATTATTCAACAACGGAAAGGGAGGGATTAACCATGGTGTTTGCGGTGAAGAAGTTCCGGCATTACCTATTAGCAACCCCTTTCACCTTCTTCGTGGACCATCAAGCCCTACTCTACTTAGTGAACAAACCTTGTGCTAGAGGACGTATAGCTCGATGGCTCCTCCTACTCCTAGAGTTCGATTTCTCTGTGATGGTACGAAAGGGAAAACAGCATTACATGGCTGATCATATGTCCCGTATATCCACAAAAGAAGCCGTTGGACATGGCATCATTGACGAGTTACCTGACACCCATTTATTCCACCTGTCCAGCAAAGGGGACTTATTTAGGGCTGATCTGGCACCATACTGGGCAGACAACATAGTCCAAGTGCTCGAGCACGGGCTACCGGAGCGACCAATAGAAAAGGCACGGCTTAGGCGCTTGATCCTGAAGATCCAGCCCTACCAGCTGATTGTGGGCCAACTCTATAGGCTGAGGCAAGACGGATTGTTGTGTAGGTGTGTATGTGAGCATGAGATGCATGATGTGCTCTCAGAGGCGCACAGTGACATTGTAGGAGGACACTTTAGCGGAGACACGACGGCATGGAAGGTGTTGCAATCCCAGCTATGGTGGCCCACACTTTTCCGCGACGCTAAGCAATTCGTCAAGCAATGTGATGAGTGCCAACGGACAAAAATCCCGATTCGTAAGGATCAAATGGAGTTAACCCCTGTATTGCTCACCAACCCTTCGAAAAATGGGGAATTGACTTCATAGGACCCATTAGCCCCGCGGCGCAATACTCACAAGCCAAGTACATTGTGGTGGCCACTGATTACCTCACAAAATGGGCAGAGGTGAGAGTCACACAAAAAAACGATGCTAGGACGACTGCCAAGTTCTTATGGGAGCAAGTGATATCGCGCTTCGGTTTCCCCATCGAACTGGTGAGCGACCAAGGCTCAGACTTCATCAATGAAGTGATAGCACATTTCCTATTCGCCTTTCTTATCATCCATCGCAAATCCTCACCATACTACCCTCAGGCTAATGGCCAGGCGGAATCAACTAACAAAATTCTCATCAACGTCCTGACTAAAGTAGTCTCGGCCTCACGAAGCGACTAGGACAACAAGTTGATGGCAGCCTTGTGGGCCTACTGCACAGCTTATAAAACGGCCGTCGGTCAAACCCCCTTTAGGCTGACCTATGGGACAGAAGCAATTCTCCCATTAGAATTATTCATCCCTAGCCTGAGAATAGCACTCCAAGAACGATGGGAAGGGAAGGAAGCATGGACGCAACGCTTGGTCGATTTGGAACGCCTATCAGAAACCCGTATTCTAGCCACCCACGCACTTATCTGCGAGAAAGCCCGACGCAAGAGCTGGTTTGACAAACATGTCAAGCAATGCGAGTTTGAGTAGGGTGACTTAGTGCTCCTCTACTCAGTTAAAGGACATAAGCAGAAGATGAAATTCAGAGGTCTCGGCCCCTTCAAGGTTTGAGCAATCAGGCGAACTGGTAATGTCGAGCTTGAGACACTGGACGGTGAAGGAATAGGCTTCTTCAATGGTAGCCGTGTCAAGAAGTACTACCCTCCCACTCATCCTTTGCACGAGCCACCAATGTTAGAACTGCCTATCCAAATACGAGTAGCCACAATTACTGAAATCTACGAGAATGAGGAGGAAGCTGTACAACCCGCCTACCTCCGTGTCACGGTCACTGCCAAGCAAACGTGTTTCTTCAGCGCCTTGATTGATGAGGGAGCAGATTTCAATGTCTTAATGCACAAGCATTGGATCCAACTTGGCAAACCACTACTTCAACCCACAACTGCCAAATTGAGCCCATACGGGGCTCAATCTTACACACTTCTCGGCAAGTGCAGAGTTGCCGTTTCTATCGAGTCTGAAACTGTGCCAATGCTGTTTTACGTATTGCCGAGTGCCACGGACGCAGGCATGGAGTCACTGCTTGGGAAAACCTTCAAAAAGCAGACTCGCTACAATGTTGATTATGAGTCACAGCTCATCGACCTAGCAATCAGCAACATGCGTATTGTCACAGCTTTCAGCAAGGGCCATGTAACACCATCACCGTCCGCAGGACCACCGATAGAAACATCCGTAGGCAAGACTAAGGGGGGGTAATGCGCGTCTGCCGCTACCAAATTCCCATAAACCACAGACCGCAGCAACCAAAGCAAGGGCCCAACAGCCTCACTTCCAATGGGTGCCTAAACAGCCTCGAGAATCGCCTAAGACTAGACGCGCCTGTCTGCATAAGACCTACCCTAAGTCTAGGAAACCAAGACACAATCATCGGAAGCGCCGCGTAATTAAGCAAATATGGGTCTCTAAAACCCTCCTGCTTGCGCAAGGCTACTATGAGGGGAATGCCTCACTGTGGATCCCTAAGGCCCCTACGATCAAAGGCACCAGTCATACGCTGCCCTCAAATTTGATCGGCCCATGTCCCCTGACACCTCAAGACCATAGGCCGCCTTGCTCTCCAGAGCCCCAACCATCCGACTCCCCGACGCTTCGGCCCAAGAGAGTTGCACAAACCTATCGACTCAAGCAACGGCCACCACCACAGGTGGCATCATCCAACCAAGTCAACCCGACTCTCGGCAGTCTAGTTGACTGCAGCAGCCTAGCTACCGTGACCGACCTTAACCCACCCCTCTTGCCAACAGCCAGGTTGCCGACTCAAAGGGACTCCCAACCGCAACTTTGTGTAGAGAAAACCTCTAGTTCTAGCAAACCTCAACCGCTCGTCGGCCTTACGCCCTCCTATGAACGGAAGTCATTTCTAATGCTGGCCGTTCGCCTTGCAGAGGACACCGGAGATGATATGGTAAACTGCATCGAACAGCTCGATGCCACATTTGTATCACTGGCCCTTAGCTATGACCGCTTGGAGTTGGGTCTATTAGCAGAACCCTTTGCAACACAAGTGTGCAATATGCCTTGCTCTTGGGAGACTTTTGAATTTGCCTTTGCACAAGCTTCTCGCTCTGCCGCTGAGTTGCTCTCTAGCGAGGTCTCCAAAGAACAAGCCATTAAGCAACGCCTCATCACATCATATGACCCATGGACAACGTCTGCTATCATCGACCAAGAGATCGTGCGGTTATCCGACCTTGCTGATACTGGATCACCCTTCTTAAGGCAGTGGTACGCTCTTAGGTTGCAATGGGAGGTTGACGGATGTCGCATAATGACCAACGCCGAACAACACCGAGCCATCAAAACGACCGAGTATGATCCCACCTATGTCGCGCCTACCTCGTATAGAGTGTTGACCACTCTTCGGGGTCGACCCATGGATGAGCATATCACAGGGCATCCCTATCTTGACCGCCTCTTAACAGAGGAAGAGCTCCACATCACAAGCCGGGTCCACTCCGGTGATTTCCTCACAGATGTCCTCATGTACATCACACATGTTGGAATTCGACCTTTTGATCTGGACTGCGCTGCTCAACTGGAATATAACCCCAACTTCTACGCTTGGCTCCTACACAAATAGAAATGAAAGCCTTGACCTCGCAACCTCCAATCCTTGGACGGATTCTTCTTTCCCAAGGGGGGGAAAGGGTAGTAAGGTGGAATGTAGTGGAAGATGGAATGTGGGGCAATGAAAAAAATAAACTAAATGTAAACCAAGTGTGAAATGCTTAAATTTGAAATGCGAAAGTAAAAGGTGGTGGTAAAAGTTTGAAAGGCAAAGTTAGGGCTATGTTCAATAAAATATGCTATGCTTTTGTTCTTTCAGCAAATTAGTTGCCAAAAGTACTAAAAATGGAAATGGCTAACGTGCAGGTGGCGACCATGGCAAGCCAAGACAAAGCGGGAAAGCTTCCTTTCTCGGAGGAGAAACAAGTAAAGTACAGCCTCACGGTGGAAACAAGAGCTTTCAACCAGTTAAAGTTTCGCCACGTCTTTAACCTTGAAGATGTAGCCATCGAAGAGCCGGCAGTACGCCAAATCATAGAGCAGTGCCACCTACAGAAGCACCTGGACACGGTGGGCCGGAGGGAAGATTACACCCTGTGCGCTGATTTCTTGCGTACCTTCAACAGAAACAGGGGCATCGTCACGGTGCGTGACAATAAAGCTACCAGACAGGTGCAGATTGAGCTGACCCCCGAATTAGTGGAAAGGGCACTAGGGCTGCCGAATAAGGTGGAAAGGAAGCCGAAAAGAGACATCTACGCCATGTTGGGGATGGATAAAGTGAAGGTTCACACCAATGATGAAATTAGCCTAGCGGACATCCCCAACCAAGAAATTCAGCTGTAGGCAAAGATGGTGCATGCCTTGTTCTCAGGCCAGAGGTACAACAGCATAATGACCCAAATCAATGTACCTCTGCTTGATAGCATCGCGGCGCAATCGCTGGATGAGGTGAACCTTAATGGGTTCATGAG
Organism: Lygodium microphyllum; assembly: GCF_053477565.2. Classification (NCBI taxonomy): domain Eukaryota; kingdom Viridiplantae; phylum Streptophyta; class Polypodiopsida; order Schizaeales; family Lygodiaceae; genus Lygodium; species Lygodium microphyllum. The sequence goes on along the minus strand of NC_141158.1, from coordinate 90,330,959 downwards.
AAAGACAATTGAGGCCTCGGCGAAGGCCCTGGCGACAGGGGGAAGAGCTGTGGGAGGGGAGCCCCCATCGTCCCGATCGACCCGCAAGGCATCATCCTCCAAGGCCTCCACCATCGGGTTTGGAGGTGTCCTTACTACAATCATCCAAGAAGCGCTAGGGCAGGGACAAGAAGGAGAAGACAAAGAGGGAGGCGACGAGGAAAGTGGTGAGTCATCGTCACAGTCTCCGCCTCACGTAGAAGAGCAGTAGAGGTCATCCGATGAAATGGAGACGGACGCAGACGAAGAGGGAGGATCCCAGGCTACACCACAACGGCATGCGGAACAATGAACCAAAGCCTTGCATGGAAAAAGAGAAGAGGAGCGAAAGAAGAAAGAGAAGAAAGATCTGGAAAGGGCTCGAAGGGAGTCGGTCAAGGATGAGGAGGAAAGAAAAAAGAAGGCTGAGGAGGAGCTGAGAAGGAAGGAAGAGGAAGAATTAGAGCTGGCAACCCGTCGCTCCATCGAGGAGCAGCATATAAGAGACCAGGAAGGCGCAGAGGGTCCGCACCAAGCAGAGGCACCCGGTTCCAGTACCAGCGTGCTAGAAATCGCACCCCTGCCCCCTACAGAAGGAAGAGGAAAGGACCCGATGATGCCAACTCCCCCCCTCCTCATACCATCCATGCCAGCCACTCCTATCATGATGACACCCCTTGCCACTGCCACCCCAGGGTCCACCCCAAAAGTCGACGAGAGTAATGTGGTCACTTGGCTACAATTTTTGGTGGAATGGGAGTTGGCAAGGGAAGTGGCCGTGACCACCCCAGCATCAGGAGCCAAAAGGGCAGCCACGGTTGAACTAGAGCCAAGGCCGGAACTGAAAAGGCAAAAAATAGAAGATGTCGCCACCACTATGACCATGCCCCACCCCCCACCTCCAGCAGGCCAATACGACGAATATGTTAAGGAGCTGCTCTCGCAGTTACAAAGGGCCAGGGAAGAAAGGAGGATAGCCATGGAGGAGCTGACAGCAGAACGAGAATCACAAGCTGCCCTCCAGCTGGAGAGAACAAAGCAGATAACAGAATATAAAAGGGAAATCGCTGTGCTCAGGGAGGAAGCCAGCACTAAGGAGGCATAAGAATTAAAAGCCCTGAAGGAATGTGACGCTGCTTGGGAAGGAAGGAGAAGAAACTTGATAGAGCATCTCAACGGGGAGAGGGAAACAAATGCCCACCTTTGGCGCAAAAATGATCAGCTATTTGCAGTCAACCTGGAAGCATAAAGCCAGCTTGACAAGATCAGACAGGAGGCTACAGAGTTGGACCAGTTAAGGGCAGAACAGGTGCGAAGGATGCAGGTGAAGCTGGACCAGCTCAATGCGCAGATCGCAGATGAATGCCAGGAGCAGTCCCGCCTGCACCATGAGCTTGAGGCCCAGCAGCAACAACTCATGGCAATGACCCTCCATTAGGGGGAGAGCCTGGAAGATATGGAAAAAAGAGCAAAAGAATGGGCCGATCACAATGAGCAGAGAATATGTGACTTAGCACGCCGGCTAGCCAAGGCCGAAGGAGACAGGGTGTTGGCTGAGAATCGAGGAGAGGCGGCCCAACTCTCCATGATAGCTCAGCAGCATACCTCCCTCAATATGTTACTCCACTCCACCAGACCGGAAGGAGATGAGGCCAATGATCAGCTGCAAAGGAAACTAACCATTGCATGCAGAGCGCTCATAGCAGGCCTGCACGTGCCGCTGTAGCTAGGAGGCCGGCTGTAGAGCCTAGAGGAGTAGAGAAGATATCTTGCATAGGTAGGCCTGACGGCGCAAGAAATTGATGACCTCGGTTTCACAGAGGCAAAAGCACAAGAAGACGAGCAAGCAGAAGGGGGTGAACTGGAGCTCGATCTGGGACCTCAAGAGGAGGAATACGTCCCACCACCCCCTCAGCCACAAGAAGCGGAAGTGCAGCCCCCTGATACATCTGCTCAGAGAAGAGAGGCCCAAATCAACCGCAGGAAAGAGATGGTGGAGAAGGCAAGGAGAAAGCTGAATATTAGACCCGTTCCAAGACAGCCTGCCCCTCTCCTACCGCGCACCCAAGATCCCCCTGCTGAATTCCGTGCCGAATTAATTATTTGGGAACAGCAGGAGTATAACCGTGACCCCTTCGACTTGTGCTTTGAGTTTCCCACTACCTTGAATAGGGTACTGCCCATTCAACTTGTAGAGGATGTCATTGCTATGGGGGCAAGGCTCAAAGCCAAGTGGTTAGTAGAGCGTGAGGCTCACCCAACTACTTGGGGAGCCGAGGACCGCGAATTTTGGCAAGAGAAAGTCCTCCAAGTGCCTAGATCAATGGAAGGCTATAATTGCCAACCCGCCTGGACAAGACACATTTTTGACGTCAACCTTGACGCGTGGATGGCATTTTGCAACACCCTCCTTCGGAGAGAAACGACCCTACTTTTATGCCGTATCCTCGAAGGGTAGGGGTAGACTTCAATCCGTCCATCCACGGTAGGTTCAATTTCCCCATTATCTATAATACCAATAGCACCTCCCATAGGGATGCCCTTCTCTTCACCCTCCCCGATTTGTATAGCTCTATAGATAGATTTCTTAGCGAGTTCACCTCTTGTCCCTACCCCGCATTCATTACCACTTGTAATTATCTTAGGCTAATTAGGATCCTAGTCCACCAAGAGCCTGCACCCCAAGAACGCCACCTCCCACCCCTCTATTTTGACCCCAACGCCATAGACAACAACACCATAACTCGCCTCATGATGCGTGCTTCTCTTTTGCCATCTTTCTGTGTTGCACTACTCGAAGATATGAGCGATAGCAAATTCACCCAGTGCAACCACCCCTTCCTTTCTACCACCACCCTCAAAACCCGCCTCCTCATCAAAGGCTACTTGTTGAGTCAAAAGTTCCTTAACAAGGTCCCCCGCCCTCCGCCATCCCCTACCCGCCATTCAGATGATGAGGAGTAAACTCCTGTCATGCCCTTGTATCACTTGCCTCCATGTATACGCCTCCTTAGGCTATTATATTTTAGGCAAAAAAAAAAGATAAAAGAAAAGAAAAGAAAAGAAGAAGAAGAAGAAGACGCACCACAATCACCGCACCTAGGATCCTCCCTAGCCCCCCCCCCCCCCCCCCCCCCCAACTTCACACTTAGGGCACATAAAGGGCAGGACTTTCAGACTTGTCACCCTAAGACCTGCACTGCACCTCCAACAAAGCACAAACTGGGTCCTCAAGTGTGGGACGTTACCAAGGGCTTGCCCAAGGTCAAGACCCATCTCCCAGTTCCACTGCCACGCGCACCACACACTACACAGTGAGATAGACACACCCCTTAGGGACAGCACAACTTTTCTTGCAGGTTATGTTCGCACTTCAAGACATGGCTACCCGCAGAAGAGGATCACCCACAGCTTCCCTTAATGATCAACACTTCTTTTCCTGTACTAGCATTCGGCCATCTGCCTGCTGATGGCCACCCTGATTGAATCAAGTCAAGGCAGAGCTGCCATTGGCATAGATCTTGGAACCTCATCGTCCAATGATCCATGCCCAATGCCCCAAGATCTATGGATCGCTTATTGATTCCACCAGCCTGAAGACCTTCAACTCAAAATTGAAGACCTTCAAATCAAAGACAAGGATCTTCAATCGAAGCCACGGGTTTTTAAGCCAAATAGCATTCGAGGGGTTTCTCTAGAATAAATCCCTCCAATACCATCATCCTAAGGGATTGCTTATTGCTTCAAGCTTTTCTCATACTCAAAAGACGACCGGCTACATAACCAGCGCCACAACCATGTGACAGACGCCGAGTATCTCCATCAAGCCTAAAGCACGCCGGCATCTCTCCTGGTCATCATCCCTAACCACCCCCTACGTGTTCCGCCTAACAGCCGACCTAACTTGCCACTATGTCCCACCGCAGTGCCATGGGACTGGCACTTGGCTAGGAAGGGGGTAATGTTACCGTGTTTCCAACCCTGGTTCATGTTTCCAACCGTGGTTCTGCAGCACAAAGGAGCGAAAAATGGACAGAAGAGAAAATAGCAAAAAGGCGCAGGATAAAAGCAGAAAAAGATAAAAATAGAAAAAGGCGCCTTGACCGGCAACCAATCCTTGAAAAATTCAAATGTTCGGACATGACCCGCAAGAAGCTTCAGTGTCGGGCCAAGGCAATGAAAGAGGAAAAAGGCGTACCATTATAATGCGGAAGCGCCCTCGAATCTGTGTAAAAGAGTGTCAGGCTCGCTCCTGTGCAAAGTGTAGGCATTAGTTGGAATAAGATAAATTAGAATGGTGGGAAATGGGAAAAAGGGCCTAGGCTATGACTGGCCATGTAAAAGAGGAATGACCGCCCAAAAAGGATTTAAGGCTTTGTATATAAAGTTGAAAAGAGAATGAGAAGCTCATTCTTTGGTGTGTGGTAAAAAGAGTCTTCTTCTTCCTCTCTTCTTCTCTCCTTCTTGTCTGTGTGTGCTCTTGAGAGAGGGAGTGTGAGAGTGTGAGGGAGTGAGTGTGTGTGAGAGTGAGGGATCAAGAGGGTGAAGCTCTTCACCATTTCCTCTCCTCTTCTTCTCTTCTCTTCTCTTCTCTTCACTTGCGCGCGCGGCTATGGAGGATGGAGCTTGGAGATGGAGGAGGCTTGAGGATGCTTGAGCTAGCATCAAGAATCGTGGAGCTACTGGAGTGCAAGAGAGAGGAGGGTACTCGATCGGACATCAAGGTAAACTCACAACACTCGTAGGATCGACGGCACCTCGGCTAGGTGAGAGATAGCCATTAGAGCTCGCTTGGAACGCTTGAAACAATAAGCGGTCCGTGGGTCTTGGCGGTTGATGGAAAGCTCCCACACTTGGATTCTATCCAAGCAACCTAAGGTGGTCATGATCATTCAACTCTAGTCTTGATAATAATTGTAGAAAGCCACCAAGATAATTGGGACCACTCATCCATAAGGTCATTGGGACCTCCACCCTCTCACTTTCCATCCACTCACATGAAATTACTTAGCTATCTAATTACCACCCCACTATGTTAAAAATACATGTTTCTTCATTGCATCCCTAGCACCAGTTCATTCTAACAATTCCCTTAAGTAGACAAAGATGCATAAATAGTCCTTTCTACACACACTACATAAAATTTTATTCATATAAAAATCTTTAAAAAGTTTACCAATCACCATGGCCACACAAAACCTTCTAATAAGCTATGTAGCTAGTCTCCCAGTCCATTACTAGGTGCATCTTAAGATGGCCAGTAACCCTCCTTAAACCTAAGCACACTCAACCCTTTTCTTCTCTGAGGAGGGAGATCAAAAACTAGGGTTGGGTTTACTACCATGTATCTCATGCCAAGGATGCTAGGCAGTCTCACAAAAAGGTGGCTTACTCACCTTGACTGATAGTCCACATCATGGCCATCCTACTCCAATTCTAGGGAGAGACCTCACAATACAATTACCATACTAATGGCTCTCCTTAACAAGAGCACAAAAGAGGGGTCAATATCTAGACTAGTGCACCTTTCTAATATATGAAACCATCCTTTTCCAAACATTAGTTACTTGACTGATATACAAAACAATAAAACTTTGGCAATGATAAGATGATTTTGATGTGTAGGAATATTTTTGCTAAATGAAGCCATGCACCTATTGTTTCTTGCATGAAGAGTGGTGGCTATGGTAATGATGGTATTTAAGTGGCAGTTCAAGGATGTGAGGTCACCATTTGATAAATTTAGCAATGTTAAAGGTTAGGCTCCAAAGGGTAATTGTTAACCTCACCACAAGAAGCAAGTGAAAAAAGTGGAAAAGCGCAAGTTGGTTCCTAAAAGAGGTGGCCCAGGAGGAAATCAGACACAATAGAAGAGGTAGGATGGAGAATGACTAAAAGCACAAGGGAGGCCTCAAAAATCAAGTCAAAGGAAAAAGTGCATTTTTTAATGCAAGGCACCCCTAAAACTGTTGTAAAAGAGCGCCAGGCTCCCTCCTCTACAAATTGTAAAAGGTAGATGGGCATAACTAAGAGAGAAGGCAAATAGAAGACACATAGAAGGAAATGGAAAAAGGACCTTGCCACAATGGCCCGGTCATGTAAAAAAGGGATGACCATCCAAAAGGGATTTAGGGTTATGTATAAAAGCCAAAAAGTGAATGGAAAGATCATTCTTTGGTGTGTGGCAGAAGTAGACTCATCTTCTTCTCTCCTTGTCTCCTCTTTGCTTGCTTGTGAGTGCTTGAGGGAGGGAGTGTAAGTGAGTGAGGGAGTGTGTGTGTGAGGGTGAGGAATCTTGGACTTGAAGCTCTCCATCATCTCCTCTTCTTCTTCTCTTCTCTCATCTCGCACGTGGCTATGGAGGATGGAGCTCGGAGGAGGAGGCTTGAGGATGCTTGAGCTTGCATCACGAGTTGTGGAGCTATGGGAGTTCTTGAGGGAGGAGGCAACTCATTTGGGCATCAAGGTAAGCTCAGTACATGTCGGTAGGGTCGAATGCGTGTCGGTTAGGTGAGATATAGCCATAGGTCCTCGCTTAAAATGCTTGACGGAATAAGCGGTCCATGGATCTTGGTGGTTGAGCGTGAGATCCCTCTACAGTAGTGTACCAAGTTGGTGCTTGTCTTAAGTGTCCATGTCTTATGTCCATCTTATAGTGCCTCCTCCTAGCACTTGTCTTGCTTGAGAAATTGTAGGGTTGGTATGCATTGGTGTTGTGACAAGTGTTGAGGGGTAGTTCTATGCTAGGGGTTAAAGGGTCTCTCTTTCACAATTTTTTGGAGAGGAGGGATGGGCTTTTTCTAAAAATCAAAAGAACTAAGGTAAATTGAAAAGTTAAGCTTTAAAGCTTATGGTATTTGAGAGAGAGGAAAAGACAAAGTGTTTGCCTTCCAAAACAACTCAAAAATGCCTAAAACATGTAAAAAATACACTTTTTTGTATTCATACATGGCATGCATGGGAAAAATCTTACACATGACACAAAATTTAAAAAATGCATAGCTTTTGATCTAGAACTCAAAATTCAAAATCATTTGAAGCCTCAGAATTATAACAAGGGACTCTATGATTCTATCACTTCATATCAATATTTGAGTGAGTGTTGTACTTTTTTAAAGATTTAAAGTGAGTTTTGAATTATAAACACTCAAGTTGAAAAAGATAAGGTACTAGCTGAAAGCCCTGAGCAGAGACCGCCCAAGTGGGCTTCGAAGCCCACCAACATGCCTTCCTCAATACACTGCTTAATGTCACCCAAACAGAGGAAAGGGAGACCATTGAAACCATCAAGAAGAAGCTGTAGATTGCATGTAGGGCCTTGAGAGCAGGCTTGCAGATACCACCGCAACCTGCGGGAGTCAAGTTGAGCCTTGAAGAGCAATGAAGATATCTACTGTTGATAGGCTTGACCCCATAGGAAATAGATGTAGTAGGGTTCACGGAAGGGGTACAACATGAAACCCAGCAAGGAAATGAGTCAGGCCCAAGCTTTGAGATGGGGCCCCATGAAGAAGAGCTAGCCCCACAACCTCCTTCCCCACCACAGTCGGAAGACCATCAACAAGCAGACACATCCGAAGAAAGATGGGCCACACTTAAGGAAAAGAAAAAAAAATGGTGGAGGAAGCAAGGAGAAGATTGAATGCTAGACCTGTACGAGTGCCACCCATGCCTATTCCACTGAGCCGAGATAATTTCCCAGTGAGCTTCCATGCTGATTTGATAATCTGGAAACAACGAGAAACTTTCAAAAACCCCTTCAATTTGAACTTCCAATTCCCCACCAATTTGTGTATCTATCGATCAAGGTGGTGGAAGAAGTGATCAACATTGGAAGCATGCTCAAGGAGAGATGGTTGGCTGAGATAGAATAGAAACCCCCTTTGGGGCACAGAGGATGCAGAATTTTGGCAAAACAAGGTTTTGGAGGTCTCGAGATCAGTGCCTGGCTATGAATGCTAGCCTACATGGAGAAGACGTATCTGTGACCTTAATATGGACACTTGGGTGGCTTTTTGCAACACCCTCCCATTCGAATGCAACAACCTGACATTCATGCCATACCCCCGAAGAATGGGAGTGGATTTTGACCCCAATGTCCATGGCCGGTACAACTTCCCTGTAATCTGCAATGCAAATTGTACTAAGCCTGAAGACACCCTTATCTTCACCCCAAAAAATTTGTATGACTCCATAGTCCATTTTGTGGATGACTTCTCCTTGTGCCTCGACACTGCATTCATTGTTACATGTAATTATCTTAGAATACTTAGGAAAAATCCCACTCCACAAGAACACAACCTCCCACCCCTCTATTTTGATCCCAATGCCATAGACAGCTGCGACATGGCAGCTCCGACTGATAATGCACGCTACTCTTCTCCCTGCATTTTGTTTATCCCTTCTAGAAGATATAGATGATAGCCTCTTTACACGTTGCAATCATCCATTTCTCTCTATTACCACTCTGCAAGTCCGCCTGAACTTCAAAGGGTACTTGCAGAGTTGGCAAATCTTGAATAAATCTCTTAGGCCCCCTTCTCCACCCCACTCGCACGACGAAGCTTAGCTCTCATCCTGCCTTTGTAATCAAAAAGAAAAAGAAAAAGTAAAGGTTTAAACAAAAGGAGAGAAAAGAAAAGAAAGAAATGAGAGAAATAAAGAAAGAAAGAAAGAAGAAAACAAAGATAAAAAGAGAAGAAATCACAATGAACAGCAGTTCACCTCACATAGGCCATAGTCACTGCACCTAGGGGTTCTCAAGTCAGGTGCATCCAATGGCTTCGGTTAGTCGGCTCTACCCCTAACCCCCTAGCCTCATTTTGATTCCCCACTTCACGCTTAGGGCACATCAAGGGTAGGACATACCTAGGGAGGTAACACTCTAGACCTGTCACCCTAAGCTACACGCACCACACCTCCCTTATGCACAAATTGGGTCCTCAGGTGTGGGACAACACCAGGCTTGTAGACCCAGCTCCCAATTCCACTAGCACGAGCATAATGTACCACATAGTAAGGTAGACACTCCCGCTAGGTAGCGTACTTCTTCTCTTTTCAGGTAACGATGAATGCGGCAAACCACCAACATTGGAGGCCTCGGCATACCCTCGGCCTCCAACAACACAATCATTGACAAGCCTCTCAACCAGCAACAATCCACATAAGGCCCCATCATCCATGCAATACATTCTTGACCCCCACCATCTGAACTGGTTTATCAACTTCCCCCCAAAAACCAATCCCCACAAGACCCCATCATCATCGACTTGCACGACCGCCCTTTTCAATCACCGAATCTTCATCAACTCAGAACTACCAGTGTCACAAAACTTGCAATTGTTTAGGAGGGGGGTAATGTTCCATGAGATATCACCATGTAGCCTAGACAACACAGAGGAAAACCAAGGAAGACACCATCAAAAAGTGAATGAAGAAGCTCATTCTACTCACGCGGAAACAGTGGAAGAGAAGGCACACTCTGAAGAAACAATGGAGAGCACCGAATATTCTAGTAAGGTGCTCAGAAAGAATGTGGAAAAGCAACAAATATTCTAGCAAGGCTCTCTCAAGGATGAGGGAGAACTTTTGAGGGCTCTCGCAAGGAAAGTGTGAGGTGCAATGTAATTCATTTTATAAGAGTGCCAGGTTTCCTCCTATGCAAGTACTAAAGTCTAAATGGACATAAGCAAAAGGATCAACAAACTTGAAGGGAGTCCGCAAAAGCCTCACCTAGAAGGGTGAGGAGAAGGATCCATCCAACACCATACTCAGTTTCAAGGATGGATACATCCATCTAGGATCCGCCCACTCGCTATTTCCCAAGAACAATCCGTCCAACATGATATTCAATTTCAAAGAATACATCTACTCAAGGTTAGCATTGAAGAGGGACCTGCCCCAACTACATCTTCAATTTCAAGGGCCGATCCATCCAACACCATCCCCCCCATGGGCTTGTATACAAACTCAAAAAAGCCATATGGCTACACTTATCCCACCTTCCAACTACTACACATCAGTGCCATGGGACTAGCACTCAACTAGGAGGGGGGTAATGTTAACCTCAGCACAAGAAGAAAGCAAAAAAAGTGGAAAAGCGCAAGTCAGGACCTAAAAGAGGTGGCCTAGGAGGAAATCGGACATAACAGAAGAGGCAGGATGCAAAATGACTAAAAGAGCAGGGACAGCCTAAAAAATCAAGTTAAAGGCAAAAATGCATTTTTTAATGCAAGGTGCCCCTAAAACTGTTGTAAAAGAGTGCCAGGCTCCCTCTACAAATTGTAAAAGGTAGATGGGCATAACTAAAAGAGAAGGCAAATAGAAGACACATAGAAGGAAATGAAAAAAAGACATTGCCACAATGGACGGTCATGTAAAAAAGGGATGACTACCCAAAAGGGATTTAAGGTTATGTATAAAAGCCAAAAAGTGAATGGAAAGCTCATTCTTTGGTGTGTGGCAAAAGTAGACTCATCTTTTTCTCTCCTTCTCTCCTCTTTTCCTACTTGTGAGTGCTCGAGGGAGGGAGTGAGTGTGTGAGGGTGAGGAATCTTGGAGGTGAAGCTCTCCATCATCTCCTCTCTTCTTCTTCTCTTCTCTCATCTCGGTTGTGGCTATGGAGGATGGAGCTTGGAGAAGGAGGCTTGAGGATGCTTGAGCTTGCATCACGAATCGTGGAGTTACCAGAGTGCTTGAGGGAGGAGGCAACTCATTTGGGCATCAAGCTCATTACACCTCGGTAGAATCGAAGGCACGTCGGCTTGGTGAGAGATAGCCATAGGTGCTCTCTTGAAACACTTGAAGGAATAAGCGATTCATGGGTCTTGGCAGTAGAGTGTGAGCTCCCTCTACAGTAGTGTACTAAGGTGGTGCTTGTCTTAAGTGTCCATGTCTTATGTCAATCTTCTAGTGCCTCCTCCTAGCAATTATCTTGCTTGAGCAAATGTAGGGTTCGTATGCATTGAGTGTTGTGACGAGTGTTGTGTCTTACATAATTTTTTGGAGAGGAGGGATGTGTTTTTCCTAAAAATCAAAAGAACTAAGGTAAAATGAAAAGTTAAGCTTCAAAGCCTATGGTATTTGAGAGAGAGGAAAAGACAAAGTGTTTGTCTTCCAAAACAACCCAAAAATGCCTAAAAGATGCAAAAATTACACTTTTTTGTATTCACACATGGAATGCATGGGAAAAATCTTACACATAAAACAAAATTTTAAAAAGGCATTACTTTTGATCTAGAACTCAAAATTCAAAACCATTTGAAGCCTCGGAATTATAACAAGGGACTATGATTCTATCACCTCATATCAAGATTTGAGTGAGTTTTGTATTTTTTAAAAAGATCAAAATTCGATATCCTTGCCATAAGAATTTTGTAAAGGAATAAGCTTTGTGAAAATCCCTTTGGCTTATCAATATAAAGCAATTTTAATGTGAAACAAGCCTTGAAACATAATGTATCCTTTGAAGATCATGTCAATGTGAGGATTATTGGTGATTTCCCTCTTGCTCCTATACGTGCACACCTCCTACTCCTCCTCGACTTGGTTGGTTGTCTACCCAACATGATTGATGTCTCTAATAGAAGCTCACCACAACAAGATCTATGTCTATTTGTGAACTTGTTTGACACCCCAAGTGATAGTCTGCTCTCATAAGGGTATTGATATACATTTTTTTAAAAAGCACAACCTTATGTTTTTCCTTCAGTATGCTTTGTAAAAGTGGTTTGTATGCTTATTGCAAGATATGGATCAAATGTTGCATTTTTTTGCTTCATGAAGTGATGCCTATAGATTTGTCCAAAGATCACCATCAAAGGTTGGAATCACAGAGAGCATACACTTTTAGGTTACCATGGGAGTGCTTTATAGGAGCGGCATTAACAACATGTTAAGGAGATGTGTACCTATTGAAGAATAGCTTGCTATTTTACATGAAGCACATGCAGGCCTGACAAGAGGTCATTTTTCTTGTGAGGTTACCGGCAAGAATTTTTATTGGGCTTATTTTAGATCCTCACGCATGGTGCATTTCTTGGGGGTTGCTAATAAGTGGCAGTTTCCAAACCTGGGCTATAAGGGACCTAGTTTGTTTTTTTGAGTTTCTACCTAGGATCCACCTTGAAGTGGTGGGTTTTAAATTGGAGCTAATTAAAGCCTTTTTCATCAACATGACAGTTAATCTAAAGAATCTCCATAACCCAGAAGATAATCTATCAGTCTTGAATGGTTTAGAAGGATCTTTGGCTCTAACTATTTCATCCTTTGCCTCGTAAGTGATACCATCCTTGAGTTTGGGCCACTATGTGAAAGTACCCATGGCGTTGCCTATGAGATTAATAGCCCATGGGAGTTAGAGAAAAGAGAAAGTAAGAGTAATGTCAAGACAACATAGTCATCTATGACCAATAATGATGATAATTTCATGGAAGAAAAGATTGTGATGACAATGGTCAATGTGCACATAGCAATACATGCTTATGACCCAAGGATACATTTGATGCTAGTGCTTGACATAGCTAGGTACCATAGTGAATTTACAAAGATCCATAAAGCATTGGATGATGTTTGTGTGTGTGAAAAACCATTGTTAGCAAGGAAGGTTCTAGTGGGACCTATCCTTGGTTCTAGTAAAGTGATGGCAAATGAGATTATACTTGCTAAAGCATCACTAATAAGTGATAGGGTAGATCCCCTGTTGCATAATATTGGACTCCCTAAATCATTTTGTGAGTTGGCAAAAAGGGAAGTCAACAGAAGAAGTAACTTTCCCACACCATTAGAGGTGGAAATGAAAGAGAGAAAAATGTTTAAGACATTAGAACTAGGTCAAGATGAGTATGAAGATCTAGACAACCTTGTCTTGATCCCAAAGAAGAGGACTAAATGCCCTCCTCCTTATAGGGATCCCCTAGTGTTTTATGGGCTACCAGATGAGGATCTGATGCTACATTTGAAAGAATACAGCTAACTTGTCATGCAAGTGGGTTTGATGATATACATCAAATGCTTGTGTTTTCAAGTACCTTGAAGAGAGAGGCTAGGAAATGGTATTGAAGCCTCCCAAAAGGGTCAAATAGAACCTTTGAGGAACTATGTGACAAATTTCTAGATGGGTATGACAAGACGGTTCCCATGACTCGGGTCTTGGGATAGCTTGCACAAATTTGACAAGAGTTTTATATCTCTATCAAAGAGTATACAAGAGCCTTTGATGACATTTTGAAGCTTTGGCCAATGAAAGTCAGTCAATTGCCAAACGATGTGTCTTGTGACCTTTTTGTCAGTGGCTTGGAAATAAACACATAGTTTCAAGTTAGGATGAGAAACCCTAAGTCACTGAAGGAGGCAAAGATTCAAGCAAATGATGAGAACTATATTTAGAGGTGCTGGGAGAACTATTGGAGTTTGTCCCACGCCCTTGAAATTTATAAGGATTGGCAGCATTTGTTGAATTGTAACAATGCGGGAGGTGCAAATGAGAGGCATACTAGGGAGAATCCTAGCATTAATTATGAAGATCTCAAGATCTAGGAACCCTTGCATCCTAGTGCAACCAATTCTATGTTCCAAAGTTATGAGCTGAATGGAAATTGTTTTAGACTTGATGGGGGAAGCAGAGTGGTTAAGCAACCCCTGAATGGTCCAAATTTAAAGAATGATTATGTCAATGAGATGACTCTCTAAAACATAGCTGATGCATGCTATCGTGTGGAGGATATCTCAATTATTGGAAGCTCAAGTGATAGGAAACCTAGGGATAGTAAAGATCTACCTAGGGCTAGATCTGGTAAAAGGAGCCGATCTAGAGGTGGTAATAGGCAGCAAGTGAGCCAACATAGATCAATCATGTAAGAATATAAAAATAGGAGTGGTGGCATCCAATCAAGCCATGCAAAGATTAAAATTTGCAAGTCAAGGCATGAACCTCCAAGATTAGGTTAGGTATGTCTAGGGAGGTTTGGACAGTTGTGGGTAGTTGTTCGGCTCCTAGAAAGACATTGTTGGGCATACAAAGATCTGTCTTAGAGGTAGCTCTAGTGATCCTATCCTCCTAGCCTGCTAGGAAGCTAGCTCTAGGAATTCTTGTTAGTTGTGAATAAGCAACTAGGGAAGATTGATGAATAAAAGAAGAAAATGATAAACATGTCTGAAATACATACAATAGGGAGATGTTTAAAAGGGGGTCCTAATCCTTGAAATTAAAGTATAAAGAGAAAAATCTAGAAAAGCATATGTTAATCACCTTGCAAAAGCTTGGTAGGTTCCTAAGGACAAGTTAGACTCAGGGCTCGATGCCTTGCCTTCTTAGGGGTAGCATCTAGGCAAAAGAAAATAAGGATAGTTGGAGTGAAAATAAAAGTGAGTGGGAAAAAAGGATTTATTGTTGCCTCGCAAGAGCTTGGTAGGTTCTTAGGTATTGAGAAGATTGGACCTAAGGCCGATGCCATGTTCTCCTTAGGTCACAATATACACAACTCCCTCCTTTTTAAACATCAAAGTACCAAGTAATGAAGACTAAAAAATGAGAAAAATAAAAATATATAGATTTAAGTGGACCAAGCTATAGGAGTAATCACAGAGGAAAAGTTCGTGGTCCCATTTTCCTAGTTAGATAGACGTGCCCGCCCGAGCTGCTCCCTTTGGAGGGTACGTTCTTAGTAGCCCATTAAGAGATGTCCTAGAAAATGCTATCCGGGATTTTGATGAAAACCCTCGGAGTTTGCTAACTAGGCTCGCTTGAGTCTACCCCCACATTGGAAGTTTCGGTCATTCCCACGAGGACGACCTAAGTCTTTTTGGTCAAATCAACTACTAACGGTTGATTAGTGTCAATGGTTTGAGTTTCCATCCCTTATAAAAATTACTAATTGAAACATGCTTGTATTATACTAGGTTCAAAGAGAACGGGAGACGAAGGGAAGTGTGGCACTCTGATCCCTTCTACCCATGGTTCTAAAGTGATGCAAGTTAGGCTTTTCGATCTCTAATGGTCCATTAAATATGTGCTTTTTATTCCTTCTTAGGAAAGCTCTCAGCTTACCAAGACCACCCAACCATAGGTCTAAATCCGTCAAGGGTCCATCCTCCCGCTTCCCTTGAAAGAGTATTTTTAATTACTTAATTGCCTACCACCTTAGGTCCAACATATAAAAATAGCTTCTTTGAATTATCTTCTGATACAAATTCATTGTATACCTTTAATTCACAATACAAAAATAGAGTAAAGCAATCCCTTCTCAATAGTTCCTTTAAGAAAAATAAAATTTTACAATGTTTTTTGTTTTAACTAGAATGATGTCAACCTAAAGGTATTATTCTCTCCAATTTCAGTTCCTAAACTAGTATTGGAACTTCCAGGATATTATCTGGAATTCAAAGGGTAGTTGGCAATTCATAAGAGCCTAAGAAGTTTATGACCAGAGCCCCATGGTATCCTCACCTCCTCCTGCCGACTAGGGTTCCCTACAACAAGACCTTTCACATCGTGAGGTCTATACTCACTAATGTGAAACAAAAAGAAAATCCATGGGAGTATGTTTTATTCATGCTGGTCTTGGGGAGGTCTAGTGCCATCAAGAACACCACATCAATTGACGTTTTGTGCTCACCAAAATACTTCCTCAGTTGACGAACTGTACTCTGTCATCCATCTCTTGGCCTGATTATTTTAGCAAAGATTAGTACCTAACTTAGAGTCACAAAAATCTTAATTTGAATGCATTAAACATAAAATTTTAACAAATTTATTTTGAAGACAAATATTTTCTTTCCAAAAATAATAACATCAAGGCAAAACTTAGCATAAGTGGCAATACCTTCAAATAGTCTTCTCGAATTTCCCCTTCCTCCGGATCTAGTTTGGACTAAACAAGAATTCTATTCTTGAGAATAACTCCCTTGGAGTTTCGTGGGTCCTTGCCCACAATTTTGAAAAATTGTGGTTAGTTTTATTATGAAAATTATTCTTTTGACAATTTCATCTCATGATCTTTTATATATTTGAGAATCAGCATACGTGATTATCCATCAAAGGTTTCATTAGATCAATACAAATCAAAAATATTAAGTCCTTTAGTGACACAGTACCTTTCTTGTATTGACTTTGCTTCATCTTGTACTAACCCAAGTTACCCCTTGAAATTTGCAATTAAAATTTCCTTTAAAAGATTATATGCAGGAAATGAATAAAATCCTATTTTACAAATGCAAATTTTGTTGCCAGTTCATGGGATGATGGCCTACTAGCTGCCTTTATTATAAAGGTATAGTACTTGGGGATCCATGACGAGTGCTTGGTTGATGGTATTCACATCTTTGTTTGTAATCCTAGTGCTCGTCATTTTGTTTGTAGTGATTGTGTCTGCAGCATTATTGGCAGCTCCTACCTCCGTGACCTTCATAACTCTCTTCTTTGGGGCCATGGTCTTTAATCGCGAGATCGTAGAGGGGATTTTTGGCAGGAGAGATTGGGGTTGTCGAAATTGGATTGATGAAAATTTGATTGATGGGAGATGGCGATCACTAAGAATTTAGAAAAATCGAGAAGAGTCTTGATTCCATAGGGAAGTAGGGTAGAAGGGATGGAGGATTTGATTCTAAGAGCTCGTGGAGTATCCTCCTTGTCTTCGTGACGAGAATTCTCATCCTCGCACTTCTCTTGCCCCACTCCCTCTTGCTCTATACTTCTAATAAGAAGGCCCTCTTCTCTCTTGTTCAAGTTGCCCTCCAACGGCTCCTCATGCCTCGTATTTATAGCTAAATTGAA
Source organism: Lygodium microphyllum (assembly GCF_053477565.2). NCBI lineage: Eukaryota > Viridiplantae > Streptophyta > Polypodiopsida > Schizaeales > Lygodiaceae > Lygodium > Lygodium microphyllum. Next base: position 90,314,170 of record NC_141158.1, on the reverse strand, counting down.
GAAGAAGGGTTGTAGCCAAGAAGATGAGCTCTTTATGGAGGATATCTTAACAAATCAAAAATTTGGAAGCTTTCAAGATGCAATCTGATGCTGGCGATTTGATCTTTGAGGTTGCCAATGATGCCATGACTAATTCACATGGCTCTCAAATGATCTTGCTTCAATCTAAGCCTCTTGTCGAGAACTGAGAAGGGGAGGAGATTTTTGGAGTTATCTGCTGTAATACAGGAGGAAAATTCAATCTTTTTCTTCAACAATCAAGGACTCCAAAGATTGGGAGCATGAGACACCATTTTTTTAAATTAAAAAAGGGGGGGCATGTTCCTCATCATTTTACTCTTCTTCCTCTTTCTATTCATAGGCTTTTAAGCTTTAATACTTAAAGCTTTAAAAATTGCCTTGCTTTGCTAAGTTTTAAATGAGTTTGATCAATTTAGACTTATGGCCCGTGACTCACGTTCACGTGGTGACTTCTGTGAAGGATGACTATAGTCCCTATTAACTCGAGAAAGTGTCGTGTTATGAACCTCGAACTATTTTGCTCGAGACTTCCTCTATTTAATGGCTTATAATTTTTCAAGTCTAATTTGCGAGAAGTCAGAAAGATTTAAAATAAAGTCGGAATATCACATCCTCTCCTGCTTTTAGAGGAATGGAGATGTCCTCATCTTGAATGAAACTGGGGTTACATAGTGAATTTTTGTCAATCCAAGTGGCATCCTCTTCAGGGTAGTCTTTCCACTAGAAAAGATACTCTCTAAGGGTTTTTCTTCTTAAAGTCTTCTCCCACATGTCAATTATCTTTTCTAGTTGAAGTTCGAGGACTCCTTGACTTGGCATCACAATTTATTGGTCGTTAAGTACATGGTCTGGGTTAGGAACATAAGCTTTCAATAGACTGACATGAAATACATTATGTACTTTCAAGTTATTAGGGAGTTGCAACTTGTAGGCATTTGGTTCTAAACATTTTAGCACCTTATATGGCCTACAATACTTGGGACTTAGCTTCTTGAATTCCACCAAGGATAAGGAACTTTTCTTTGGATGAACTCGTATGAAAACCATGTCACCTTCTTTGAAAATGCATTCCTGCCTTCGTTGATCGACATATGCCTTCTGTCAATCCTTGGCAGCTTGAATATCTTGCTTAATAGTCTTCACTTTGATGATCCATTTCTTCCATCATTTTCCTAGATGCTTCTACCCGTAGGGTAGGATCGAAAATATTTAATGGTGTAAGACAATCTTGCCCATATAGTGCATGAAAAGGAGTCATTTGAATACTTTGATGGTATGATGCATTGTAGGCGAATTCAAATAAGGGTAGGCATTGGATCCACTATTTGGGCTCCCTATTACAATAGGCTCTCAATATGTCTTCAATAACTTGGTTGACCCGCTCTGTTTGACCATCGGTTTGGGGATGGTAAGCAGTACTGAAGCAGAGCTCGATTCCCAGAGCTTTGAACAAACTCTTCCAAAAGTTTGATGTGAAGAGAGAATCGCGGTTGCTGATGATTCTCTGGGGTAATCTATGTAACCTAAAAATTTCCTTAATGAAAAGCCTAGTGATATCGAAAGCCTTGTTATTGGTTTTTACAGGAATAAGGTATGTAACTTTTGTTAGCATATCAATGACTACCATTATGGAGTTATATCCTCCTTGTACCAGGGGTAATCCAATTATGAAGTCCATGCTGATATACTCCCATTTCATTTTAGGGATGTCACGTGGCTAGAGCTTTCCTGGCAACTTGATACATTTGGCCTTCATTCATTGGCAGTTTAGGCATTCGGTGGCATATTTGAGTACATCACCCTTCAAAAGCTCCTCACGTTCTGTGGAAAAAAGATTCGAGTCTTTCCCAATAGAAGCTTCTTCTGACTGTATTAAGAGTCTTAGCATCACCAGGATGACCTAAAAATGGAGAATCATGAGCTTCCCAGAGTATTTTCTTTTTGAGTTCTTGACTTGCAGGAATACATAGTCTTATCCTATAATATGGAAAAATACTTAGTCTTGAGTTTTAGATTTGAATTCTTGATGGAAATTTCTCTTAACAATCTCTACTAGCTTGGATCCTTCACTGCCTCTTCTTTAACCATTTCTATGAGAGGGTTACTTATGACCAAAGCCCCTTGGTATGAGCCTAAGGAGTTTATGACCAAAGCCCCTTGGTATCCTCACCTCCTCTAGTCGACTAGAGTTTCCTACGACAAGACCTTTCACGTCATGTCTATACTTACTAACACGAAAAAAAAAACCCATTGGAGTAGGTTTTATTCACGCTAGTCTTGGGGAGGTCTAGCGCCATCAAGAATATTGCCTCAGTTGGTGTTCTATGCTCACCAGAATATTGCCTTAGTTGGTGATTTGTACTTGATCATCCATCTCTTAGCTAATGATTTTAGGAAAGATTAGTACCTAACTTACATCATGAACATCTTAATTCGAATGCATTAAACATAACCTTTTAACAAATTTATTTTCGAGACAAATATTTTCTTCAAAAAACAATAATATCAAGGTAAAACTTAGCATAAGTGGTAATACCTTCCAATAGTCTTATTGGATTTCCCCTTCCTCGGGATCTAGTTTGGACTAAACAAGAATTCTATTCTTGAGAATAACTCCCTTGCAAAGTTAGCATTTTGAGAATTGTAATTGTGACCATACTTTGTGCCACACCCAAGTAATTCACTATATGTATACCACCCTCTATATCACATGCATTCAAGGCCTATTCATAAATATCCTTATTTGTGAAATTTTCCATAATAAAACATAGCCCTTTTCTATTCAATTTGTAAGTAGCCCCTTTATATGGGATCCTTCTATATGCAAAAAATGTGTAAAAATGGTATTTTAAAAATCTGTTATGTTGAGCCCACGTGATACATACATATATTTATGACTGACCTCCTCGAGGTGCCACACTAAAACAATGTATTTTGAGTCAAAAAAATGTCAAAACACCTTAGAGCAAGTGGAGAATAGTTGTAGCACATTCACATGACAAAAAATTGTCCATATTTCATGGATCAAGTTTAAGGGGCATATGGCTAAGATGCCAAAAGGCATATTTTAGGCTGAAGAAAATGAGTATCTTGCATCATGACATGATGTGCTTGTTCATGATGATATTCTCCTCTCTTATCTTCACCATTGTCACTTCTGAGTGTATGTTTAGGGTCTACTCTTCATATTCTTCATGCTCTTTATGATGATACTACCCTTGCATGATGATTTGAAGGAATAAGAAACTTAAAATATCATTCTTTCTCTCTCCTCCCCCTCTACATACATAATGTTAGTTTCTACATAAAAGGGAGGGTGAGAAATTGGAATAGATGGAGATATGGAGAATAAAAAGCAATGTATGAAGTGCTATGCTAAAGCATAATGAATCCTTTCCATGTACGTTAGTAGTCATTCATAGTGTTAGCGACCTCTAGGAGTCATGATCCATAATGTGTGTTACATCATTTGTGGTTTTTTCATGTGAGTGCTTATCTTTTGTGCACATTTATTTATATGATGATTTGTTGTGTTTTTATGGAATGAATATAGTTGATTTCTCTCTTTTCATGGCCATTTAATCATTTCTCATAAATATGGTTTTCTCATGAGAAAAATAGCTAAAAGTAATGAAATAATATAAAATTACAAGAAAAAACAATAAAATGCTAATAAATCATAAACAACTAAGAGCACATCTTTGATAATAAAACATACTATATATTATTCATAAAACATCATAAATGTAAAAGACTCTCCATTTGTAACATAAACAAGATTAATAGCACGAGGGTAGCCTCCTCAGTGTTGTCTGTTGTACCTAAAGTTAGGTTTGAACATAATGTATCGATCTTTGTACATGTAATATTTCTGTAAAATTAAAAGTTAATTAGTCAATCATAAGTTAGTAAGGTTAGTTATGAGCTAGTTAGTTGTGTTAGCCTATACATTAGTAAGTTAGTTAAGAGTTAGTTAAGTTAGTAAGTTAGTTACTAACTAAGTTAAAAACTAACAACTAACTAAAAACTAACAATTAAAAACTAGCCTTAATAAAACTAACTAAACATTAATTATTAACTATTGGACTGCCGAAAAGCACGCCATGACCGGCTCATCCCCATCGTCGTAATCATCATCATCTTCCCTGTCATCATCATCCACATCATCATCCTCTTTGTCATCGATATCCTCATCATCAACGTCATCATCATATTCATTTTAAAAAAGAAAAACCTTCTTTATCACAAAATAGGCAAGAGGCTTAGATCGGCTTCGTAGCAAAAGGTCTGTCTATAGGGATAGTCTCGAAAAATAGGAAATGTGGGTGCTAGGGGGGGCTCTGGCCGTAAATTCCACATTACTCCTAGAATCTGATGAGCCCCTTCGTGACCCAGGATGGGATCCTGGAACCTTGATACTAGTTACAAGGGTGGAATCTTGGTGGGTAGAATGCCCTCATGGAATTCTGTATATCTTTCGTAGAGATGGAAGATGGAATTTGTAATAAACTTCCAATATAATAAATGATTTTTTTAATTCAAGGATTATTTAAATTGTATTCGTATCCATGAAAATAAATTATATGAAAGAACCTGTGATTTAACGGACTAATTAAGGAAGTTGGTTGCATATGTTCCAATAAATGTGTTGTAGGTAATTAAAAAACTAAAGATGATTCCGTCATAAAAGGAAAGTAGGTGGGTGTAACCCCAGATGGGTGCGGCCAATGGTAGGGTGGTCCTGGTTAGCTAGAAGCTTTTCTAAATCGGTGATAAAAATAGGAAGACAATAAATTGACCAACTAGTCATTAGATAGAACTGACTTGCATTGTTTTAGGGGGGTAGAATGGGATTTTGCCTTATGGGTAGGAGGGTTGATGTACTATACTCCCCTTCGTCTCCCATTCTCTTTGAACTAAGTGCAATGGCAAGTCTGCTTCAGTTTGAGTAATCTTGTAGGAAATGGAAACTTGAAATTACTAATGGTATTTGGCTGTTAGGAGACCCGTTTGATTTTAAGAACCTGGAAATTCAAGTTGATCCTAGTGGGTTTGGCCAAAAACTCTTCCATTGTGATGTAGAATCAATACGGCCTAAGTGACAAACCTTGTGATACTCCAAGGGAGCGCCAAGCGGCATTATTTTGTAATGGACTACTAAAAGGTGCACCTTTGGATTGAGATTGGCAAGACACCTGATAGTACAACATTGAAACACTAGATATACTTATTCTTTGGTATACTTAGGTTGTATGCGTGATATATTTTTTCTTAAGGTATTACGATATAAGAGAAATAGATATCTTAAGTGTATGCAATATTAAAGCAATACATGGAGATGCATGCATGGAAAGTATAAAGGCTATCTTTGCACGTGCATGCTAATTTCTAAACACTTTATTTGAGCATTTGGCATATGCTATGCATTATATGTTACATCTTGCATGCACCAACATATTGCAATTGTTCTTCCTTAATTGAGCATATGTAAGTAGGTCTAGGCTGTAGCTAGGTTTATAGGTATCAAAAGTGACTTAAGGAAGAGTGGAATAAGTGATGTATAATGAAAAAATGATAGGATCTAATAGGAACCAACCCTAACTAGTTTGAGAATGCCCATAATAGAGGCCACGACACTCACTCGAAGGTGCTTACATCTATGTTATGAGGGGTGTCTACACCCTATATATTTGGGAAGGTTCTTCCTTGGAGTTCAAATGAGGTAGTTAGGGACTATAAACCAAGCACAATGTTAGCCCCACTCTTTGCAAGGTGACCCTTCTTAGGTTGGTATTAAACTACTATTAGGGGGACCAAACTTTACTTCCCCTTAAAAGTAGAATAAAAAACTCCTATGCTCAACTAAATCTATATTTTCCCACTATTTTCCAAGAGAAGACTAGATAGTGATTTGCATGGATATTAGGGGTTTTGGTCAACTATTATGGCCTCTTCTATAGTTAAAGAAGGGGACCCCTTCTTGTTAGAAGATAGGCATAGGAACCCACTGTAAGCAAGAATGCATAAGGGCAGATGGGTGTGAATAGCCTTAGGGACAAGGGAAACCCTAACCCTAGCTTGGGCAGAGGCTATATAAACAGCCTATGGGTCACTATCAAATGAGGGAGAGTGTACCCAAGTTGTACTTGTAAGCAACTTAGTAAACAAGATGTTGTTCTTGTACTTTGAGCTCTATCCTTCCTCTTGTGCACACATTCCAATGCTGCAACTCTAATTTGTCACATGGTATTAGAGCCTTCTCTTATCTCTTCAGCTTACTATACCCTCAACCTCACTAAGTGCACAATAAAATCTCCATCTCTCTCATTTTTGACCTTCAAGCTCCATAGCTAGCCAGACCCCCTAACCTTGGAGGAGCTGGTGTGGGCAGTAGAAGCAATTTTAGCCTCTAATTTCTTTTTGATATTTTCTCCTTAGCTTAGGATGACTCAGCCTGGCATAACAAAGGCTGAGATTAGTCGACGTGGTGGACGACATTGCATACATAACAGATTTGGCACAGTTTTTGCAGGCGACCTGGTTTAAGCTAAAGCACGTCTGGTATAGGGCAAAATCATGGCAGCTACCTTATGGCTATTGTAGCCCCTATAGAGGACTATACTCACCTAAGAGGGTTTGTCCTGATTCATCCATCTCCTACACCTTGCAATGATCAAAACCCTAACTGTGGGTCTCTGGTAGCCATAGCCAGGAGCTTCAAGCTTCATCCATTTTCAAAAATTTTCAATGTTTGGTCATCAACAGTGATTTTAATCACTGAGTTAACTCTTCCAGAGTGAGTTATGAACCTGGGAACTCCATTTTAGTGGTTTCTCTTCTCAAAGGGTCATCATGAAGATCAACATTTATCATCTATAGCAACATGAGCTACAGATGAGTGCTTGTAAGCACTAAGGCACATTGCCTAATCATCATTACTACTAATACTTATATAATCTGAATGTTTTTCATCAGGAAAATAAAACAACTAAGTACCCTATATCAAGTTGTAAGGCTATGTGTACAACTATAAACACATAGACCATCATACACTAGAAGTGTATTGCATATCTTGAGTGATTTCTTCTTCATTATATTGGTCAATGAAATTAGAGGGATGAGTGTCATTGTACTCTCCTCAGAATCATCAGCAACAAGCATTGAAATCATAGACCGTCCTTGTCCTACACAAGGGTCATCCACTAAATCATACCACAAAGAGGAGCCCGAAGTCCAATCTAGGTTCAACTCATTGAAGCCTAAAAAGACAATTAAACCTCAGAAGAAGATTGCCCCTAAGAAATGACCACCAAAGTCATATTTTGAAATATTACATATGTACGATTTTCAGCCCTTCTCCTCATTACAACTTTGAATTGCTTCCGCATTTAGTGGCAAACTTGTAAGGGACTAGACACTGCCCTTGTTCTAATAAGTGGTAAGACCTTCCCAATGGCCACAACATATGCTGATGTCCATCCTCAAATTTGAAAATTTGATGGCAAAAATTTCCACCCATGGCATGTACTCATCAAGTATAAAATGATGAAGAGTATTGGCCTCTCATTCAAGGCACTAGAGCTATTAACTCTGCAAATCTAGTTGATATAGAGGATGACCAACGTGCCCATGCAATCATTATGTTACACTTAGATGAGTCATTGATTCATCATGTTGATTAACTAAATACTACTAAAGAAAAATGGGATGAGCTTGAAAATCTCTATGGAGCCACTGGTAAAAATACTAAAATCTTCCTTAAAATTGAATTCTTTAGCTCGGAATATTGATCAGGAGAAGACTTAGGAAAATTCATCTCTCACATGAAGGGACTTATGGCACAGCTTGCCTCAGTACAAGCTCCAATACATGAAGAAGATGATATAGCTATTCTCCTAAAAGCTGTAAAACGGGTGTTTCCTACTCTTGTAACCACTCTTACTAACATTCTAGATCCTACATTGGCAAGTGCCATCCAATCCTGTTTGGATGAAGAAAAGAGAAACCACAAAGAAAGCCGCAACAGTTAGGCATCTTCAACTTTCCGTGATCAAGTATTGGTACATACATCTCTCACTAGATGCTCTTTCTGTAAGAAAAAATGACATCTTGTAAACAACTGTTGGAAGAAGTATCCCGAGAAAATGAAATGTAACAAATGCAAGAAGACAGGGCATATAACTAGTAAATGCCCCAACACTCCTCATGTACCCAAAGAAATGGTGGCCAATTATGCCTCCAATTCATCTGAAGATCGACTTTTTTGAGTCTTTAAACCATCTACCTAAAAACACTCTTGTAGCCTGATTTATAAAGGCACCTCGGCTATTTAAAGGGGGGGAATTTTACATGCCTTGTAATCCAATGCCACCTGGCATTGAGGGGGGGTGTTAGAAGATAGGCATAGGAACCCACTGTAAGCAAGGGTACATAAGGGCAAATGGATGTGAATAGCCTTAGGGCAAGGGAAACCCTAACCCTAGCTTGGCAGAGGCTATATAAACAGCCCTATGGGTCACTATCAAATGAAGGAGAGTGTACCCAAGTTGTACTTGTAAGCAAGTTAGTAAACAAGATGTTGTTCTTGTACTTTGAGCTCTCTCCTTCCTCTTGTGCACACATTCCAATGCTGCAACTCTGATTTGTCACACTTATTGAGTAAATTACTCATGAATATGTGTGTGCATCATGTGGATCAAAATAAAGTATTTTTTAAATACCATTTTTATACATTTTTTACATACAGAAGGGTGTAAAAAGGGGTCATTTACATATTGAATAGAAAACAGTCATGTTTTATTCAATAAAAATTCATAGATGAGGATATTTATAAATAGGCCTTGAATGCATGTTGTCGTGCCACTACGCGCACATCATGTAAAAAAAATCTAGAGTGTGGCTTCCTTTTAGATTTAGAAAGCCAATGCCATTTTAGACATTAGTGTTAGTGTCCATGGTTCAAAAATATTAGATTTTAGTCAATTTTTAATATTCTAGATATTATCTCTTGTAAAAAAATCTACAAAACTATAGATAACTTCTAGATTAGGATGACATGTAAAAGAAAGCATGTAGCTTTCAGCTTATTTGAGAGGATTTTATGTAAAAAGAGAGTTTAGTGAAATCATGCAACGCACGATCGCTGTTTTCAAGTAGTGAACAACACTTCGAAAGTGGGAGATGAAGAAGGAGTGATCTGGCATAATTCTGGCTAGGTGTCCTAGTATTTAACCCCCCTTTCGGAGCCATTGGAATGATTAGATTGGCGATTTGAGCAGCATAGAGGAAGGTATTATTTTGTACACGTTTTTGTCTATTAGAGTTATATTTTCTCATAATGCTGAAAGAAACTGACAGGCTTCATCTCTGTTAGTATTCTTCAATATTTTCTAATTCTTTTTTGAAGTATTCTTCTACATCTTCAATCTCTTCGAACCCCTTCTCTTTCGTCTATTCCTCTACTTGAATCTACCTTCACCCTGCTATCACTTATCTTCAAGAACTTGGCTTGAAACCTTCAACCCTTCTCTTATCTCTACCATCTCTGGAGTCTAAGCTCTTGAACCCCCATACATTCTTCTCTTGCCAAACCCCTGTGGTGACCTTCAACCCTACGCGCTGTGACAACGTGATATAGAGGATATGCATATAGTAACTTCCCCGAGGGCCCCTTACAATAATTTACCTTCTATATGTGAACAACTTTCTCACATTAGCTAAATTGTAGTTTATAATGATAAAAAATCATATAGAGTAAGAAAAGTACCAAGATATTGAAGTTTATTGTCAATATAGTATACATAGTATGCCAATGTCTCATTACATGAATAAAAATAATAACTAAACACATCTAAAATGCATGCCTTATGCATATGTTCCAATATATATTAAGAAAACTTGAAGACACTTACAGTGCGTTGAAGATATTAGAAAAGTGATGCCTTCCTTATTTTATTAGGTGTTAATCCTTTGGAACATAGAAGTGCTCTTTATGGGTATCCACCTCACTTTGATCGAATCAACCATACCCTTAAAGTGTTTCATGCAACTTTGTGTAATCTTTGTGCCTTTACTTATATAAGGGTAAGCCTCAATAAAATCTATTTTTAAGATCTTTAAATATCTTGATGCAATGTTAATTTTCTAAAAATATGATAGATTGTTACATTGTCAAAAAAAGGCCAACTATTCTCCTTAAGTCACTTGATTCTATGATGTACAATGCCATACTAGTGACTCTTATGTAGTAACTTTGTATTATTACAAATCTAGAGCTTGAGTTGCAACTCAAGCATAAGCACTCACAAAGAGCACCTTATATGCAACTTCTTATATCAAAACAAATACTTGATTTAGAAACAAGGGAAACATGGAAGGTTTTATATCCATGAAAAATAAAGTGGTTATATATAGTTTTCCTAGTATCCTAGTTGTTGCTCTTTTTTAATGAAATATTTGTATTGAATTATGCTTATTTTCTTATTGCTACTCTTCTTTGATGCAATCTCTTTATTGCTACTATATTTTTAATTGTTTCCCAAAGAACCTTAATTTAGCATAGCTCAATTGCATTATAATTGAGTTAAGCATTTTTGGTAAGTGCTTCTTGAGGCTACTTGACACTCTCATGTGAGATTAAGAAAACTTCCACCATCTTTAAATCAAAGTCATGATATTAAGTAAATTAACCTTGTTATTATAAGCATTTTAAAAGCACACAATAAGAACTATCACAATGTACTAGGTTTCACTTTCTCAATTTGATATGGTGGTTTTGTGATAGATTGAAAGAAAGTTAAGGGGTCACACTTAACTATTCACAAAGTACTTATCGGTTACTAGTATATCTTATAATACAAAGTTTCAATAAAGTTAGGAGAATGTTGCCACTTTTTCTAACAATCTACAACAAACATAAATGCTAAAATCACCATAGGATGTGTGTTTCTCACATAAGGCCATTCCATTATACATGACCAAAAGATGCCTATCTCCCATCTTTACACTTTAAGTTTGCATCAATTAGTAGGCCTACTTCTCTTTAAAAAATGTGATAGATTGCACTATCAAAAGTGTAGATTGTTTACATCATGGCAAATATAATCTATAAAAGATTTTTTAGAAACTTAGAGGCCACCATAACATTCCTATTTTTTAATTTGAATCTACTTTTATAACAACTATGACACTTCTACTATCATCATAGTTAGGCTAGCCCAAACCACTTCTTCCTTCTCCTATGAAAGAGGATTGAAGTTGTGGAAAGCCAAAATGTCCTTACAATAAGTTCCCTTAGAAGGTCCCATCCAACTACCAATGTAGTGCAATCTAAGCTTCTTCCTTATCTTGATGAGTCTACTCCAAAGTGTATTTACCTCCCTACACCCTTCAAAGTTCACCTCCCTATGCCTCCATAGCATATGCTAGGTGTATTTCTCCAATCAAAGAAAGATCTAAACATGTGTCCCACATCTTTAGTAGGTATTTCTTGACATCCACCCTCCAAAGTAGGACATTAAGCTTGAAAGTGCACATATGTTTCCAAGCAAGCTTGAGTCTCTATTTCCACACACAAAGGGAATCATGAGGCTCCATCTTTATCTAACTTTAAAACCTATTGTAGCATTATGTGCTTACCAATCCCACTTGTTCACTTCTTCAAAAAGCATCTCTCTTCATTATTAAATGTAAAGAAGTTATTTTAGGGTGGCATATCAAATATACTAAACCTAGGGAATTAGGATTCAGTAGAACCATAGGCTTGGTGCACATCTTTGATCATTTTCAACACATACTGTAAGCTTCTCCAATTGCAAACATCTTGAGGATTCTTTGTCCCATGATTCATGGAGTTGCATATTCACGACCACCATACATTTGGTGAGTTTCACGAAAAGGGTAGGCCTCTTCAAGTTCCATCATCCTGTTCTTTGTACCTTTCTTTGATTTCGATTATGGCTTCTCTTATGCCATGAGCATTCGTTGTGCCATGTGCATTATTGTAATATATGTTAGGATTGGCTCTGGTTTCCTATGGTATCTTGCCAATTTTGCTTGAAGTGATAGTTTCTTTTCAATTAGAATTTTGCTTGATTTTAGTGGATATCAGAGCATGGTCTTTGGTCCATGTTTAGTTCCATTTTCAATCCAATTTCCAATTAAGAAAGGGTACAATAGGTATAATATTGGTTACAATGACATATCTCTAACTAGTAAGCTTACATAGCTAACCATGGATAAAGTTGGTGCCATTTAAAGAAGAACATTATAAAAATGGTGGAAGATGGATATGTTTGATAGGTCATCGCTATCTTAAAGGCATTTTGAAGGTGATTTTGTTAAAATGGAGCCTACAGGATTAGGGATTAACTAAAATTGCAGTAAATTTTTGGAAAATAGGCGTTTCTTCATCATCTTCAAGTCTTTTTTCAAGTTTTTAGGAAGACAACAATTTTCAAATCCATTTTCCTCTCAAATCTTTATCTCCTACTAGCATTAACTTGCATAGGAGGATTGGTGATAATAAGCGTAAGAGATAGAGTATCATTGTTTGGGCATTTTGTTGAGGATTTGGTGAAGTCTAAATAACACAACATTTTCCATGCCTATAAAGATTATTTGGAAGCCATATCTTGATTATGGAGCATTGCTATATCAAACTTTCTTCTCAAGGCATTAGGAGCTACAAATAAAGGACCATTTCATGTGGCTTAAACATTCTATAATGCAACAACTCTATAACTTCCTTTGAGTCTAGCTACCTTTTCTTTAAGATAATAGCTCTACATTTTTTTTGGGAGTACAAATAGTGTGATTATGGGGCTATTTTAACCGAAAAATTTAGTATATTTTTAGGGAGTATCAACTAGCATGGACACCCTATAATTAGTGCATTTGACATGGAAGTCTCATAGTCATCATTTTAGTTGAGAAGGTAGCCTACTACCATGACTCAAGAAGCAACTATTGACCATGATTTTTTTAATGTAGCTTAGTATTACTATTCTTTGATACAATCATTAAGCCCCTATACAACATTGGAGCAATCATGTCAATTTTTAGATAGATAAAGGTAGTGTAGTACTATGCTAAAACATGCCTAATTTCAGTTTTGATCTTGATCAGTTCTTAATTAACCATGATTTGTGCTAGGGAGATTTGCTATGTTTCTTACTATGTGACAATCAAAGTCTAATCAATATTCTTCATCACCTTAGCATTTCATCTTCTTCTATATTCGTTAAAAGAGTAGCATGATAGTAAGGAAGAATCTCATAGACAAGTTATGCTACTCCGGATTACTTTAAACCAAGCAAACCTAGAATGGGCATCATAATAAACTGGGTAGGAATGGATTGATCATGTGCATTATTTGATGCAAGGTAGACTGTTCTTATAATATACTTTTTAAAACAATGGCACATTTACTCTTCTATATGCCAAGAGCAAACACATCAACCTAAAACTAAGCAATGAATCGGCCACATTTAGAATGAAATGTCATCATCAAAATTATGAAGACACTATCTTGTCCCACCAAGCCATAAATTATATTGAAACACCATGTACAATTGAGGTTTGTAGCAATATTAACTATTTCCATATTACATTTTCATTAAGAGGAATGCATTCTTTACCTTATTAAACCAAAAATATTAGCCTATGATAACCAAGAAATATTTAGGCCACAAATAGGAGGATAGAAAACAATATAGTGAAGGATTCCCCTTTAAAATCCATCAACAAGTCCAACTGAACCAGAACATGGGGCACATCACATGATAGCCACCAAACCTAGTTTCACTTTTAAATATAAACCATTGCCTAAACACTATCCACAAAAAGAACATTATGACACCCTGATAGTGCTTGGGTGATCTCTAACTTTGTCAAAGTTTTTTGATGCATAAATTTATCAATTAAGGGCTCCAATATAAGAACCCTAATGAGCATAAAATATATATGAACACAAGGCATGCAGTGCTCCTTGTTTGATTCTCATAGAGAAAATCTAGGCATGAGCAGCTTTGAACTCGTGTAATTTCATTGAGAAGGCAATCCTTGTCTTCTTTGATTAAACTATTGAAACCCAAAAAATGTGGGACTCACCAAGGATGACTATAGTCTCGTGGACAATTTTCCCTTGCAATAGATGAGCATGATCAATGCACTCATTATTTTCATTGCTTAATTTCTCTCTCCACCTAATAATATGACCATCTCCTCTACTTGTGTGCACATTGCAAAGATTTATTTACACATTTGGCACCCTATGCTCCATACCCTCCAAAAGAATCTTGAGGAAACCAATTTAGATACCTCCTTTGTAGTTAAACATGGCTACCTTCCATAGTAATGGTGCTGGTCTACTAAATCTTTAAATCTACTTATCAATCCTAGCTAAGTGAACCACACTTGAGGGACAAATCCAAAACATTCGCCAACTCTCCTTATCCTTATATTGTCTTCAGCCCTTGAAGCATAGTGTAGGCATGCCCTTAACTCTTCCACCTTTCCCATCATGAACAAACACTCCACATCTCTTAAAAGGCTAACTAGTAATTATATCCAAAGCTCATGTCTAAAGCCTAGGCTAACACCTAGCATAGCCTGATGGTTGGCTAACCATAGCCAAAACCCAAACTCTTAGTCTAAGCTAAATGCCTTACCCAAAAATAGATCAATCTAAAGAGTAATGGTTATCTCATATTAAGCATTCCATTGCAACATGATCCACAAAGAGAAATCATGAATAGAGCCCCTCAAAGGCATTCATAGCCCACTCTAAAGACCATCATAAAACAAAAGGACAAAGGTATATCAAAATGAGAGTAAAAGCTAATGAAAGAAAGACCCATTCATGAGCTAGATTACTCATGAAATACATGATAATCTGAAAAAGAATGTGTTTAAGTTTGCTCCTCATGCTATATATCACTAGTAGTCAAAGACACCAAATGCATATCCATGTCATGAATTTATCCTAGAGTCAACCTTCTAATCTTCACCTACTCATTAATATCGAATTGAATCTCATCAATATCCAACTTTGAGATATCTAAAATATGCACTTCATCATTATGATTGACCCCTTTTGCATACTACAAAGTAGAAAGCATTATAAGCACCTTATCATATTCTTTTTTTCAAAAGATCCATCCTCTTCTTCAACTTATTCTTGTCCTCGACCAATGATTCCAGAGCTTCAAAAACAAATCCCAATGGGATTAGACCATATGGACATGCAATAATTGAGACATTTTGTTAGCAATAGTCTATCATTGATCATGTACAAATGTTGTTAATGTAGACTTCACGATAGTAATATCATCTTGTATAAAGATAGAACCATCCAAAACTTATCTATATCATGAAGCTTTTTTTTTTCAGCTTGCAAGAGTGGTTGAAGTCTAGCATCAACAAGGAGAACTCTTTTCTCTCTCAAGTAGGCATTATCTTGCGTAACTATTTCAATTTCACCCTAAAATTCCCCTTATGTGTTAGTTGTCCACTCCTTAAACAATCTAGAAGACACTGTGCATTGCTATATGTAGAGGTGTTGAGCACAAGCTCAACTGCCAAGACGAGCACAAGCTCAACTGCCAAGACCCATGGACCGCTTATTGTTCAAGCGTTTCAAGTGAGCACTAATGGCTACCTTTCACATAACCAACGTGCTATCCTTCTCTACGAGTGTAGTGAGCTTACCTTGATACCCGATTGAGTTGCTTCCTCTCTCAAGCACTCCGATAGCTCCACGATTCTTGATGCAAGCTCAAGCATCCTCAAGCCTCCACCTCCAAACTCTATCCTCCATAGCTGCATGCAAGATAAGAGAAGAGAGGAGAAGAGGAGAGAAGAAGAAGAGAGGATATGATAGAGAGCTTCACATCCTTTTTCCCTCACCCTCACAAACTCACTTCCTCACACTCTCACACTCCCTCCCTCAAGCACACACAAGCAAGAAAAGAGGAGAGAAGAAGAGAAGAAGGTGAATCTCTTGTTGCCACACACCAAAAGAATGATCTCTCATTCATCTTTTGAAATTTATATACAAATCCCTAACTCCCCTTTGGACAGTCATCCCCTTTGTACATGTCCACCCATAGCTAGGCCCTTTTTTCCATTGCTCTCCTATCTTCCTTGCTTCCTTCCTACCATCCATCTACATTTACAATTTGCACAAGTGAGAGCCCGCCGGCGCTCTAAAACTAAATCATGGTGTGCCTTGCGCTTTTTTACAAAAGTATCGACTTGCACTTTTTCTTGTGTGTCTCTCCTTGATTTAGGACTTTTTCACACTTCTTATGTTTCCTGATTTTTCTTGGCGTGCCTTCATTCTCCATTCTGCTTTTGCCTTGGCCATGTCTTCTGATTTATACTTTCTTGTTCATTTGAGGATTAACACTATAGCATAAAACCATATTAATCAAGTTACTTTTTGAGAACATCAATCTCACTAGCATGAACCTCCTTCATTTTCTTCAAGTCCAAAAGCAATGTAACATTATTATCCATCTCTTCCTTTAGTTGTTATTGCAATATTCTTGCACTACATCAAGCTTAATAGCACTTGAGATCTACAAATCCATAAGAAATTTATGTATACCATCTACTCAAGAACATTCCATATCCAAGCTACATGTTTGAATCACCAAGGATAAGTGATTTAATCCTTTCTTATTGGGAGAAATATTTTCAACTTCCATTGTGGAATCTTCTTCCTCTTCACTTAAGAGGGTCATTATAGAAGCTTTTCCTCTTCCTTTTCCTATTATAGCTCTATTGTTGAGAAGGTTGGCTTAACTTGGGACATTGTCTTTTATAGTGGTTTGGCTCATTGCAATGGAAATACCTTTTATTATTTCTTCGATTTGATATAGCAAAGGTACCGGTGGCTGTATTAACCTTGTCCTTCTTTCTTGCATAATTTGTTGTTGCCCTTGTGCACTTTTCATGAAGGAAAAATATCCTTTATTGGGTATTCCTTGACTCCAATATCTTCCATTCCTTGACTTTACTTGGAGACTAAGTGGTTTAGCTCTTATTAAAGCATTGTGAAGATCTATGGGCTGCATAGCATCCAATTGAGTATCCAAAGGAGGATTTAACCCTCAACCAAACTTGGCCATTTGTTAAGTCAATATCCATTGCTGGGGGGTACTTCTTAAGGGACTAGGCTCAACCCTAACTAGTGAGAACTCGTTCATCTTTATGCAAGATAGGATAGTGAAAGATACTGTCCATGCATAGCTTTCTTTATTAGTTCCCAACAAGTAGGAGCAATCTCCAAGGTTCTAGTATCTCAATACCACTGCTTCTACCAAAGGTGCACTTCCCCTATTAGTTTCAACTTAACTAACATGGAATGGTTAGCATTGCTTGTCATTACAACTCAAAAAGCATAAATCATCAAGATAAACCCTTCATTTTATTAATAAATTGTGGAAGCACTCATCCCTTTATTTTTCTAAAGTATACATAAAAACTTAGCATAGAGGTTGCACTATCATTCAAACTTTTGGTAGAATTAGCAACTGGAAAGGAAGTTATATCATCACAACTTTCTGAGAATGTGAAGTTTGATCTAGGCAGTAAGCCCACTAGCATAGAGTTCTATGTCATGAACTTGGGTGTCTATGAGTGCTTATTAGAAATAGACTAGCTAATTCCCAATGATGCTTACATCCATTATGAAAGAGACTAAGTCTCATTCCAAAGCCTAGAAGGAAATCAAGTGACTTCAAGATGAAGCTGGTAAGTCAAAATTCCAATTAGTCAAAGATTCACAAATCCAAATCTAAGAAAAGAATTACATATATACTTAATTAAACTCAATAAAACTAATCAAGATAAGGAATCAACAGACGAGTCTTCTTGGATGTAGTACAGATGCATTTTCCTAGAAGAGTTGGCTAAAATTCCACCTAAAAAAGAAGTTGACCATGAATTCTAGCTAGTACCAAGAGCTACTCCAATTGCAAAAAGGTTGTAACAAATGTCGACCCCTAAGGCAATTAGTTAAAAGTAAAGGGATAAGCCCAAGTGGAAGCACGAGCAAGTGGAAGTAAGAAAGGTGTGAGCTATGGCGGATGGAGCAGAGAGAGAGAGAGAGAGAGAGAGAGAGAGAGAGAGAGAGAGAGAGACTCGAGATGTGGGAACTCCAACAGTCACAATGTGTGACGAGCCTTCCCTTTATTCAAATGTCACTAAAAGAATAAAGAATGAAGTGATAGTGATGGGTCCCCCACCACCTATAGTGTGTAGGTGCGGGTACTAGCAGTGTAGCAATACATGGGTGGCTAGGCATAGGTGCCTTTACCCCAAAAACCTCCCATTTAAAGGCAAATGTGCCTCGAGTGAAGGTGAAACAAGGAAAAAAATGACAAAGTATACATAGAGTACAACAGGATGAGGAATAGAGATCATCTCATCCAACGCCCATCAACTTCCTAAGGAAGGAAAAACGCTCTGTTGAGAGACTTTTTGCGAGTAGATCTACAAGTTTTTGGTTAGTTGAAATCTTAACAAAATCAACAAACTTGTCTTCAATGACCTTTCTGATAAAATGGTACTACACCTCAATGTGCTTTGTATTCGCATGGAAGACTAGATTCTTGGCTAACTAGATAGCACTCATAGAATCAGAATGTAGTATAGAAACCACATCAGTCATACCAAGGTCTGCCATGAGACGAACTAGCTAGAGAGTTGCCTTGCAAGACTTAGTGGGATTGCAACATACTCGGCCTTTGTAGAGAGGGCCATGCATTTCTGCACCTTGGACATCCAAGAAACAACACCCCTAGCAAAGGTAAACATATAGCCAGAGGTGGATTTCCTATTGTTTGCATGTTCTACATAATCAGAGTAAGTGTACCCCATGACTCCTATATCTTGGCCACCATAACATATGCACATATCTATTGTGCCCTTCAGGTACCTCATGATACCCTTGATGACATCCCAATGCCACATGTAGGTGTAGTCATTTGCGTGCCACAATTCCCAATGCAAAAGCTATGTCAAGAGGAGTAGCTATCATGGCATATATCAAACTGTCCACTACAGATACATAATGGATCTTGGTCATCTCAGCCTTTTTTTCATTAGACTGCGGACAATCGATGTGGCTCACCTTCACACAAGAAGGCAAAGGATAGCCAATATGCTTAACATCTTGCATATGAAACTGCTCAAGGACCTTTTGGATATACTCCTTATGTGACAAGTAAAGGAGCCCCTGAGAGTGGTCATGTGTAATGTGCATCCCAAGAATATGTGAGGCATGTCCCATGTCTTTCATCTCAAAGCTCTTCTTGAACTGACTTTTCAGAGCATCCAGCTTGGCAGGAGCTCTTCCAACAATGAATGTATCATCTTACAAAGTACCAAAATTAAAAGGCTACCATCACAAGCCTTCTTTTGTATAAACATGAATCCATATCACTACGCGTATAGCCCTGTGAATGCATAAAAGTATCAAACTTGTGGTACCATTCCCTAGGTGCTAGCTTAATGTTATAAAGGTTATTTCTCAATTTACACACTAAGTGTTCCTTGCCTTTCTCCTCAAAACCCTTAGGCTACTACATATAAATCTCCTCATGTAAGTCCCCATGTAAGAAAGTTGACTTAACATCCATTTGATAAAGGTCTAGATCTAACTGAGTAACCAATGCTAGTACCAGGCATAGGGTAGTCATCTTGACTATAGGAGAAAAGACTTCCTCGAAGTCAACACCATGCTCTTATTTAAAACCCTTACCAACCAATCTGGCCTTATAGCCAGACTTGGGGCGTCCAAGGGTACTCTTCAACTTGTACATGCACTTGCATGGCAATGCATGCTTTTCACTAGGCAAAGGAACCAAATCCCATGTATGATTTTTCTGTAAAGAGTCTAACTCTGACTAAATGGCCCTCTCCTAAGAGTGACTATCACCATGGTGCATGGCCTCATTATAAGTGAGAGACTCACCTGCATCTATCACCATCACATAATCAACGGAGGGCTCAAACTACTCAAGGGAGCATCTAGCTCTAGCAGAGTATCTCAAGGCAGGCTGAGGAGATTGCACATTCTATGTAACATGATAGTCATGAGCCACTAGAGCATCAATTGCTGCTGCAAGTTGTCTAGTTGGCTGTACGAGAGCAAGAGGCTCCCCCTAAAATATAATTCTATATATCTCGACTATTCGCTCAGGCTGCTTATATATCTTTTTCTCATGGAAAACTACATCATGGCTACATATGACTTTTTGAGCCTGTGGATTCCATAAGCGATAGCCCATCTCACATGCATCCCCATAACCAAGAAAGATGCATTTCACGGACTTAGGATCCAACTTTGTGTGCTAGTCCTTGGGCGCATGGCATAAAGCCTCACAATCAAAGATACACAAATGAGTATACGAGGGAGGTTTTTTAGACCACACCTCATCTGCAACCTGAAAGTTAATAGTACTGCAAGGAGATTGATTGATCAAGTGTATGGTAGTAGTCATTGTCTTAGCCCAAAACTGCTATTGCAAGCCTACTTGTCTAAGCATACTACGGACCCTTTCCTATATTGTCATATTCATGCACTCAGCCACTCCATTCTAGGGTGGGGTGTATGGGGTGGTCAACTGATGCTTAATATCCCTCTCACCACAAAACTACTCAAAGGCTTTAGAGAGATACCATCATCCCCATCATCTGACCATAGGCATTTCAACCTATACCCAAATTGGTTCTCAACCAATGCAAGCCAACCTTGAAAGGTAGCCAAGACATCAAATTTCAGCTTTATGGGATATGCCCAAACCTTATGTGAGTAATCATCAATGAATGTGACAAAGTACTTTGCACCTCATAATGACTATTAGGGCATAGGTCCACAAACGTCAGAATGAACAACAGCCAAAGGCTCACACATGCACAGAGTGCTAGACTTCTTATGCATACTAATGTGTCAATCTATCTACCATACAAACAATGATCGCATGACTCAAAACACTTATAGTCAAGGGGGGGTGAAAGAAAGTACAAATGAGTAAGCATTTTCATTCCCTTTAACGACATATGTCCAAGGTGATGATACCAAAGAGATACACGTGGAATTGCAACCCATAGACAAAACATAATCTATGGATCCATATACAACCAAGGGATATGAAGTACCGGACTTGGCACCACATGCTAGAATAAGATTCCCATGAGTGATCTTCCAAGAAGAATCCCCAAAGGAAACAAAGTAACCCGCATCATTCAATGTACTAGTAGAGACAAGACTCTTCATGGGAGATGGTACATATCAAACATTATGCAAAGTAAACATATTTCCTAAACCAAACTGCAATCGGATATCACCAATACCAACTATCTGCAATGCCAAGTCATTCCCTAAATGGATAGATCCAGTCATACTGTGATAGGAGTGGAACCACTCTCTATGAGAGGTCACATGAAAGAATGCCCTTGAATCCATCGACCAACACTAAGTAAAACCAAGCGAGGCATTAGTCAGCTATGACTCATCTAAAGAAAAAGCTACAAGTATGTAATTATCATCAAAGTCAGGTTGTTGCACTACATTGATCTCTTCGATCTTAACATTGGACTTAGCAAGGACGATGTTGTGATCATCAAACTTGTCATGTGCTTTCCCTTTTCCCTTTTCCTTGTGCTTGTCATCGCGCATTTTATGGGAGTGTGGCTTGATATGTCTGGCTTTCCCACGAAAATAGCATGTCAAATCGAACTTACGTCCACGGGAATTACTGTGATACTGTCCCATGGAACTTAAAATGAGACTTCAGTGAGTCTCTACCATGGTAGTCATTCTCGCTCTTGCCATCATGGTGACCCCGAATAATCAAAATAAGAAGTACGAGGAGCATCCAAATTATTTCTATTTATCTCCTCTGTCCAAGGAGTGCACCCTCTATATCATATAATTTTAGCCCATTCTCAGGCGTATTTGCACACATAGTAATATGGAATGTGTGCCAAGACTAAAGCAATGTGACCAACAAGAGCAAAGGTGGAAGATTGTCCTTAAAGTCAATACCCTACAATGATAACTAGCCAATGATAGCACGAAGCTCACTTAAATGCTGAGAAACATCGGTACCTTCCTTTATACAAAGGTCCATAAGCTGCTTTAGCCAATACATTAAGAAGCAAGGCTCTGCTTATCATAATGATTACAAATTTTCTCCCAAAGATCCTATGCAAACTGCCTATCTATGAAAACATTATAATAAACATGCTTGTTGAGGGACAAGATAATCGTGGACCTACAAAGCTCCTCTAAGTCAGCCCATACATCTTGATCTTGACCTTCAAGCTTAATGCTCTTGCATTTGATCGGCGTAATTTGAGTTTTCTGCATAGAATCTTGCCAAATTTGGGACTTCCAATAGCCATAATTGTTGCCATCCAACTTTTTAATGTTGAAGATGCCACTTTCATTTGAATGACCAGCCATACTGTAGGAAAAAGAGGCACTATACAGACCAAACAGGCTACTATAATACTTGCAAACAGCCCCAAAACCACTACCAAAATATGAGCTCAAATCAGACCAAAAGCATTCCAATACATTGGCCAAACATTCCCCAAGTGTCCAACATCAAATGAGCATCCCAGGAGCATCACATAAGCCCAGAGCATGACATTTTCTAAACAAATAACATTCAGCCCTATTATGACATCATTGATATCTATGAGAAAATTGAGTTAAAAGAGTGCTCAAATCACTCCAGTAGTATCTCAAACCAATTACAAACGATCCTCCAAGTATCTCAAATTGAGCTAAAAGAGTGCTCAAACCAATAGTATCTCAAACTGAGCTAAAAGAGTGCTCAAATCACTCCAATAGTATCTCAAACCAATTACAAATGATCCTCCAAGTATCCAACAACAAAACATAGGTATACATGCATCCCTGGAAGCATATACGAGCTCCAAACATTGAAGATATGGCTATCCCTATTGATAGCATAGTGCCTTGTTTTACTAACTGACATGGAAGGCCATCATTGTTGAAGCATTTTGTGCAAAGAAACTTGAAACTTGCTTTTTGAAGTCTTTCTAGATGTTGTTATGAAAAGCATGATCATGCTTTCCCCAATTTCTATAGGAGGCCTTTCTCTCCTATATGTTGTAGGCATAACTTTTTTTCCATCTAGCATCTATCAATGCATGAAATGCCATAAAGGATCAATGATTGCATTATGCAAGGTTGTTTGTCAAAGAAAACTTTAAGCTTCATGGCTTTCCAAAAAGGATCATTGGTTATCGAGATTACCTCTGTGCTTCTTGATTCTAGAAGAGTTTATTTGAAGCTATTGGGATACAATTATACTTTAGTATAGCATATCGCCCATAAACCAATGGCTAAACAGAGTGACTCAATCAAGTCATAGAAGACATCCTAAGGTATATTGTTGCAAAAAACCTAAGTGGTGGATGCAATATCTACCCTTGGTGTGGAATTTTCTTACAACACCTCTTACCACCAAAACATTCAAATGACTCCATTCTAGGCCTTGTATGGGCAAGATTGTCTCACACCACTTAATTTATTCAATCCAACACTAAAGGTAGAAGCCTCCAAGTAGATGCTAGAAGAGATGGATGAACAAGTTAAGGCCATAAGATAAGATATTCAAGTTGCTAAAGATCACCAAAAGGACTACACAAGTCTTGGAGCAAATCTTCGAAGAAGGAGACATGGTCTTTCTCTATGTCGACCCAAAGAAGACCTCACTATTAGTCATTGACTTGACACATTATCTTTACCCTTAGCATGATCTATTACCTTAGTCTTTACTATTTTGTATATGAAGTAGACTTAAAATACCTCACAAAGTGTAGTTATGTAGGCAATTTTCAAGCGTAGCCTAAAGAGGTATTATTGGTGTCTCTCATGTTTTGCTATTTGGATGATTATGATGTGGATTTTTCTAATATTACATGAGGTCTGACAATTGGCTCTATGGTTTTCTCTATTGATCTATTTTCAACATATTCTTTGATTCATGTCTCTTATTTGCTGTTATAAGTGTTGTATGATGTATTCTCATGTTTCCATGTTATTATCTTTGAGTTTCCTATGAGTTGCTTGATACATCATTATGTGTTTTCTATGTTGCCTACAACAATGTATTGTATTCCTGTATGAGGCACTACAATCCCTATTATGCATTCTGCATAGATTAGGGGATGCAACACTTTGGTAATTTTGCCATTGTCATCTTGAACCTCTGGTTTGAAGCTCTATGAAAAATGACTTTGTTTCATGGGAGAAAAACAAATTTCTTGTATGCAACTCAAAGGGTTTCTATGTGCATACCCTACCATTGTTTCTCTATATCTCTGGTTTTAAAACACTAGCAAAAATGACCCCATTTCATGGTGCATTTTTTGTATGAAAGAGTGATACATTTCATATAACAAGATAATGTAGTTCTATCATTTTTACCCTACATCTCTAATTTCAAAGTTTAACCAGAAACACCTTTGTTTAATGCTAGAAATTTGAATCTTTTTGTCAAAATCTAAAGCAGTAAAATTGCCTAAAGTAGTGATATATTACCTGAAGTGGGATGATGCAGTTCACAAGGTTAATTTTACATTTTTGCTTGTATGACTAACAATTAATCTATTAGTTTATCAAGTTTAGCAAGTCTTGGGAATTGTAGAAACTATAGCAAAGCAACTATAGCAAGAGTTTCAGAAGAATGTAGGAGAAAAAGCATGAAGCTTTTCAATCTTGGATGAAGATAGAGCTAGATTGCTCACAAAGATATTTCAAAATGTAAGAAATATTATAGGAATACTCTCTCTATAACAAAATCCAACTAAATCTAGTGAGAAAGAGGAAGCACTATCTTTTGCCTACTATAATAAGCCTATGCAAGATTAATGAGAGAGCATTCATGTTTTATTTTCAAATGTGAAGTTTAAATTTTTGATTTAATTAATTGCAATAGGTGAATCAAATAATAAGAAAAAGAGGTGCAATCTTTGTTTTGAGTCTACACATACTTCAAATGATTGTTCTTATGTTCATGGGTCCTACGAAGAAGGAAAATCTTGGAAGTATTTCTACATGTTTGATTTATGTAATGACTTTGATGGTATCAACAAGAGATTGTCATTAGCATAGCAAATAAGGGTTAAAGTTCAAAGATGGATAAAGCATGGGAGAAGTAAGGATATTCTTCATGATGCTTATGAATGGCATGATGATCATGAAGGTAAGAAAGTTGGGTCTTGTTCAAGTGTTAAGCAAGTTGGGAGATTAAATCTCCTTATTGTAGTTGAAAAACCCAAGGAAAGATATGAAGATGTTTGAAATTCAAATTTCAAATAAAGTTCAAGTGATGATGATGATTGATGCTCTTTACCTATGGTCTTGTCAAAGATTGAGGTAAAGGGAGTGAGGGAGGATAAGAGCCAAAGAAGCCAAGAATCCTCAAGTATCCCAAACCCAACAAAGCAGCTTGCCAATGAGAGAATGGATCATCACACACTTTGCATCAATAATCTCAATATATTTTCATATTTTGGTATTTTGCAAATTGTCATAATCAATCTCCAATTAACTTTAATCAAGAAGAAAACAAGCAAGAAATTATTGACAATGAAGATACTCAAATTGGTGTAGATCAATTATGTCTTCAAGAAGATGATATCATTATAGATATAAGTTTGAGGATTATGGCTTTCACAATGAGGATATTGGATGATTTTCTTGGTTCTCTTATTGATATTAAGGAAGATAATTCAACTACTAAGTTGGATTTTAGTAAAGAAACTTTATAAGAACTTGACGAAATGCCACTACTCATAATACAAAATGCACCATCTTTGGATGTATTTATTCAGGATACCCAGGTTTCCAACATGCAAGATAATATTTTAGGTCATTGCATTGCTGAATCTGAAGAACAAGTCAATGTTCCACTATAGGAATTATGGGATTGTAAGATTAGCACTATAATTTCTCTGCATGGAGAGCGTGATTGAAAGATTGGCACAACATTTCCTTTGCAAGAGTTGGTTGAATATATATAAAGAATTGTAGAATGAAGTCAGTTTGTATAGTTTTTTTGAAGTTCTACATGAAGTACACTCTATGATTCAATCTCCAACTGAGATGATTCATTGCATTCTATTGAGCTTGGAAAGGAGAGAAATATAGCAAATGTTGCATCAATTGAGGATTTGTATGTTATCAACCGGCTTCAAGAAGAGAAAACATTACTACAACGAGAGGTTTCTCAAGTGAAAAATACAATGGATTTCCAAGTTTCTCATTGTCTTGAAGTCATTAATGCTCTTGAGGAATTTATTCTGGAAATTTCTTATTTGCATACACACTTGGAATGTTTTCATGCTTCAAGTCAAGATGTTATTC
The DNA here is from genome assembly GCF_053477565.2 of Lygodium microphyllum. Classification (NCBI taxonomy): domain Eukaryota; kingdom Viridiplantae; phylum Streptophyta; class Polypodiopsida; order Schizaeales; family Lygodiaceae; genus Lygodium; species Lygodium microphyllum. The sequence continues at coordinate 90,287,733 of NC_141158.1, read as the reverse complement.
TTGAGGATCTCTATGCATTGAATGATCAGGTTCTTGATGTTTCAATTCAGACTAATATTTCTAACGGTTATGAGGACTCTAATCAGTCTATCATTGAAGTTGAAGCATCTAGAAATATGCAAGTACCTATAGTGGATATCTATGCAATTTAACTTACAGTAGGAATGATTGATGTTATGTATGTTGATTGGTTTTTGGGCATGAAAGTGTTGATTATGTATGAGGAGGATGCTTATAGTAAGAGTACATTATAGTTTTCTGTATCAAGAAAGATTCATAATGATTTGCAAGGACCTAAGTTTCAACAATTCCTACATTAGGACTCTAAGTTCTTGCAGAGCAACAACCAAAATTATTGCAGCAACAACTTGCATTTTTCCTATGCTTGCAACAATAGCTCGCATTCTTCCTAACCTACAACAACAAGCTGACTTTCTATTGTACATACAGTAGCAAGCTAAATTTCTTAAATTTCTATAACAGCAATGTTAGGGGTAAAGGCGCCTCTGCCTAGCCGCCCATGTATTACTACACTGACAGTACCCGCCACTGTGCACTGCAGGTGACGGGCGCCCGTCACAATCACTTATTCTTTATTCTTTTAGTGACAATTTGAATAAAAGAAGGCCCGGCCACACATTGTGGTTGTTGGAGTTCCCACTTTGAGTTTCACTCTCTCTCTTGGTCTTGCTCTCCATCCGCCATAGCTCTCACTGCCAAGCTTCTTCCTCCTAGGTTCCACTTCCCTTTCAACTTGTATCAGAGCAAAGACATTGAAGCTTCCCCGGCATTCTCTTTAGCCCGAATTTGAAGAGCTTCAACCCGAGCTTCAATGGCAACCATGGCACCTTCATTTGCAGGTATGTTTTGATCTCCCGTCTCCTCCCCGAGCTTACGACCTTCCATTGGCACCTTGCAAGGCTGCATCGGAGCCCCCTCAACATTGCCAAGTGCTCCCGAGCACTGTTGAAGACCCCCCAGCCCCCAAGAGCAACCAATGCAAAATGCGACGCACTTTTAGGGGGCTGGGATGATCTCTTCTTGGCATTTCCTGCTCCTTTCCGGCTTCTGTGCACTGTTGGCAACCTTCCCGATCATCTTTGGACTCCTTGGCATTAGTTCTTGGTTCCCAGTGATCGATTCGACAGTGAGGCCAAAATGATGAATGGATTGCCTCTTACCCATCCAACCTCAAATTCTCACTAAGAGAACTAAAGAGGGGAACCACCTAGCCAAAGGGAGGATGGGCTAGGACATCCCTTTTCTCAAAGAGAATCAAAAGAACCAAGACACAATTTCATAAGAGAGAATATATGTACTAAACACCACATTATAATATGAGAGAGAGAGAGAGGAGAGGAGAGGGAGACAAGAGGAGAAGAGGCAGAGAAAGCTTGTCATTATGTATTCATGGAATGAGAAGATGAGAAGAGAGGGAGATAAGAGGAGAAGAGGTAGAGGAAGCTTGTCATTATGCTACATAATTAAAGAACTCACTCATAGCTTACCTCAAAGAGATGGACTAGCATGAGGGTATTCTAGAGTGCTTTCATGTGCTTGCCATTGTCATTTCCTCTATATCCCTCTATGTCATTCTCTACATCTCCATGGGCTCCTTATATAGCCTCCATGAGGGATTAGATTAAGCTAATATTCTTAATTAACATAATCCTAAATGATGTATGGCATCTTTGAAAATATGGAGAATAGTGGATGGGACAAGTCCCCACCTTGGTCATCATGCAAGAAGCTAAGGGTGGTGGTAGAAAAAATAGAGAAAGGGAGCTAAATTACAAGAGGTGGGTGCCCAAAGCATATTATTATAATATATTTATAAGAAGGATAGAATGGAAAGTTGGTGTGGTGAAAGAGAGAAGAAAATTGCATGTAGCTAGTAGTCTGCACCTTCATAACTTCAAATCGGTGAAGAATCTGAAAAAAGTTTCTTCTGCAACTTTGTAGACTAGGTCAAAACCATTGGGTAGCGTGGGAATTTTCTTGAAATTTGCTTTACCTTGGGAGTTATTGAGATTGTAAAAAATGGATTCCAGAAGCTGCTTTGACATTAGTCCCCCATATATATATAAATACATATAAGCATGTGACAGAAGGGATCCATGCTTGTAAGATTTTGTTTAAGATCCAAATGACACCATGATGTGGATATTGACTTGTATACTAGGGTGAGTGTCCTCTAATGATGGTGTATATTACAAATCTTAGTGATGCAGGTGGAACCCACGTGTAGTTGGAGGCTAGTCCTTTGAAAAATCAATGCAGTCACTCAACTCCTAGGTGTAATCCATTTTCATCTTCACTAAGATAACCATCCCTTTTACCCTTTACATTGACATCCCTCCTAAGAACTTGTTCCCTCCATTTGCTAGAGTTATCATAATCGAGAAGCAATGTAGCATACCTAGTGCTTGAAGAGTAAACCCAAAGTGATATGGTAAGGCTCTTGATAGGGGTTTTGGCCAAATTTTGTGGTAGAAATCCGGTTTGTAAAAAACCCGAATCATTAGCCCTCCCCTTAGGCTAGAGGCATTCGTGCCTCTAGCTTGCTAATGATGGTCCAATATAGCAAGGAGGACTGCACCCCCTCATTGGTGGCTCTTCATTGAATGACTGCTCCAAAGTGTTTATATTTCTTTGAAAATAAGGCTTAAGTCGCCATCCATTTACCCTTGTCTTGTGAACTCTCCCATCCATGTCACCTAGCTTATAACTGTCATTTGGATATCTTCTTATGACCATGAATGGCCCTTCCCACTTGAACACAAGTTTAGCATCCTTTCTGTTGTCAAAGCGGTTATCATAGTGTAGCACAAGTGATCCTTCCCTTATGTGTTTGCTAGCTAGCTTCTTATTAAATGTCTTTATCCTCTCTTCAGCCTGCATGGAATAGTGTTGGACTGCTGCTTCTCTGTCTAGCTCTAGCCTCTCTAGATCCAAGATCCTTTCCTATAACTCCTTCTCTTGATTCTTCTCTCGACCGGCTACTAAAACACGTAAGTTGGCCAGTTCCACCTCTATAGGAAGCAAAGCCTCTTGGCCATAGACGAGGTGAAATGGAGTATAGCCAAGTGAGGTTCTGAATGAAGTCCTATAGGCCCAAAGAGCTGCACTCAATTTTTTATCCCAGTGTTTGGGATGCATGTGTACCTGCTTGGTAATTATCTTACAAATCAGCCCATTCACTTTTTCAACCAAACCATTACACTGTGGGTAGTAGGGAGTAGAATGCGTGCGCTTGATTTTTAGCCTTTCCATTAGCTCCCCTACTAGATTCGCCCTAAAACTAGGACCCCGATTAGAGATAATTTCCAAATGTGTGCCAAACCTGCAACAAATGTTTTCAAACACAAATTTTCCCACTTCTTGGGCTGTGATCCTACTAGTTGCTGAAGCCTTTGCCCACCTTGTTATGTAGTCCACACCCATTATGATGTATTCCTTGCCAGGCTGAGTTTGTGGGAGTGGCCCTATTGCATCAATCCCCCATTTCTCAAATGGGCCATATGTAGTTATGGGATTTTGTTCCTCATGCACTAGCTTCCTTGGTCCGGCCTTTTGGCAATCATCACAAGTGCAGTACCAATATTGCACATCTCGATGTAGACTAGGCCACGCAAAACCGGCATGGAGAATCTTCCTGCTGGTTATTTCTTGAGCAAAATGTCTGCCACAAACCCCCTCATGGCAGCCCTTAATCACATCCATAATCTCCTTTGCTGTTGGCACCCTTCTAAGCACTGCATCATTTCCTTTGCAATACAACACATCATTTATCAAGTGGTATTTAGTGGCCTTAGTAGCCAGCCACCTTTTCTCACTCTTACTCATATGTGTAGGTGCCTCACCATGCTCAAGAAAATAAAGCACATCTTGTAGTTAAAACATACCCTGAAACAAGGGAAGCTTTACTGCAATGATGCCCACCATTACCTCTTTCAATTTTTCAGCTGCTAGAGCATCTGCGTCGCTATTTGTGCCCCTTGGCATAAAATAGATTTGGGCTTTCTGTAGCTTTCTCATGAGAGTTTTAGCTTCTCTCATTTTCATTGCTAAGTTATCATTTTTACAAGCCCAGATTCCTTTCATTTTCTTAACAATTAGCATAGAATCCCCAAAAATATTAAGTCGAGTGACACCATGTGAGAGACACCACCTCAAACGTAAAAGCAAGGCTTGATATTGTGCCTCATTGTTAGAATGGACATCCTCCAAGCTGATACCTTCTCCATAAAGTTTGTCACCTTCGGGACTGAACACCACTATTCCTGTTGCCGCTCTATCTTTAATACGCTTGTAGGCCCCATCGAAGTAGAGGGCATGGGCATTCTCCACCCGTGGTAGCTCCTCAAGAGGAGGCATCTCCTCTTTTACCGTTCCCTTCTCTTTTTCCTTCTTTTGATGGCATCTCTAGGTCAACAAATCAGTTAGACAGGCTCGGTAGAATCCTCCACCTTGAAGATGTAATCAAACTCTTGGAGTTGTATCACCCACTTAGCGATTCTGGTTGAAACATCCATGTGTTGTAATGCATATGGAAAATGCTCTTCTATCGTGATCAGTGTGAATGGCCTAGGGAGAAGATAAGGATGAAACTTTCTTACAGCAAACATTAGAGACAAAACCATTACCTCCACCATCTTGTACCCTCGTTCTGATGCCGTTATTAACCCCAACACGAAGAAAGCAAAAGGAAATAAAAAAGATGCAGGGCAAAGGTGGAAAAAAGGTAGCTTGCCAAAAGTGCAAGGGCAACCTTAAAAGTCCAAGGCAAATGCAAAAGGGGAAAGGTGCATTTTAAAATAAAAAGGCGCACCTTGAAATCTTGTAAAAGAGTGCCAGGCGGTGGAAAATCCGGAAAGCTAAAAAAGAAGACAAAGACAAAGGCCAAGGCAAAGAGAAATGGAAGACAAAGACGCACAATGAAAAGCGCAAGTCAAAACTATTGTAAAATAGCGCAAGCACATCATGGTTTAATTCAAGGAGCGCCGGGCTCTCACCAATGCAATTTGTAATTGTAGACGGGCGGTGGAAATGAAGCTAGGAAGATAGAAGGATAATGGAAAAAAGAGCCGACCATGTAAAAAAGAGGAAAAGGGGATGACCACCCAAAAGGGATTTAGGGTTTTGTATATAAAGTTGAAAAGTGAATGAGAAGCTCATTCTTGTGTGTGGCCAAAAGTAGCTCTCCTCTTCTTCTTCTTCTTCTTGTTCTTGCTTGCTTGAGCTTGTGCTTGAGAGAGGGAGTGTGAGAGTGTGAGGGAGTGAGTGTGTGAGGATGAGGGACCGTGAGGTGGAGAAGCTCTCCATCTTCTCCTCTCTTATTCTCTTCTCTTGCTCGCGGTGATGGAGCTTGGAGCGTGGAGCTTGAGGATGGAGCTTGCTTGAAGGTTGCACTTGGATCGTGGATCTACCGGAGTGCGCGGGAGAGGAGGTAACTCGAACGGCATGGAGGTAAGCTCACTACACCCGTAGACGTGGATGGTGCATCGGCTATGTGAGAGGTAGCCATTAGTGCTCAGCTTGGAACGCTTGAAACAATAAGCGGTCCGTGGGTCTTGGCGGTTGAGCGTGAGCTTCATGTGAGAGGTAGCCATTAGTGCTCAGCTTGGAACGCTTGAAACAATAAGCGATCCATGGGTCTTGGCGGTTGAGCGTGAGCTTTTGAGGTCCGTGGGTCTTGGCGGTTGAGCGTGAGCTACAAAAGCTCACGCTCAACCGCCAAGATCCATGGATCACTTATTGTTTCAAGCGTTCCAAGCTGAGGACTAATGGATACCTCTCACATAGCCGACGTGCTTTGAAGCTCACGCTCAACCGCCAAGACCCACGGACCGCTTATTGTTTCAAGCGTTCCAAGCTGAGCACTAATGGCTACCTCTTACATAGCCGATGCGCCATCCACGTCTATGGGTGTAGTGAGCTTACCTCCATGCCGTTCGAGTTACCTCCTCTCCCCGCACTTCGGTAGCTCTACGATCCAAGTGCAAGCTTCAAGCAAGCTCCATCCTCAAGCTCCACGCTCCAAGCTCCATCACTGTGAGCAAGAGAAGAGAAGAAGAGAGGAGAAGATGGAGAGCTTCTCCATCCTACGGTCCCTCACCCTCACACACTCACTCCCTCACACTCTCACACTCCCTCTCTCAAGCACAAGCTCAAGCAAGCAAGAAGAAGAAGAAGAAGAAGAAGAGGAGAGCTACTTTTGGCCACACACAAAAATGAGCTTCTCATTCACTTTTCAACTTTATATACAAAACCCTAAATCCCTTTTGGGCGGTCATCTCCTTTTCCTCTTTTTTACATGGCCGGCCATAGCCTAGGCCCTTTTTTACATGGCCAGCCGTAGCTTGGGCCCTTTTTCCCATTGTCCTTCTATCTTCCTAGCTTCCTTTTCACCACCCATCTACATTTACAAATTGTAGGGTGAGAGCCTGCCCAGCACTCCTTGAATTAAACCATGATGCGCTTGCGCTATTTTACAATAGTTTTGACTTGCGCTTTTCCTTGTGCGCCTTTGTCTTCCGTTTCTCTTTGCCTTGGCCTTTGTCTTTGTCTTTTGTTTTAGCTTTTCGGATTTCCCACTGCATGGCACTCTTTTACAAGATTTCAGGGTGCGCCTTTTTATTTTAAAATGCACATTTCTCATTTTGCATTTGCCTTGGACTTTTAAGGTTGCCCTTGCACTTTTGGCAGGCTACCTTTTTTCCGCCTTTGCCTTGCATCTTTTTTATTTCCTTTTGCTTTCTTTGTGTTGGGGTTAATATTACCCCCCTCCTAGACGAGTGCCAGTCCCATGGCACTCTACGTCGAAGGTGGGATGCAGAGCTTGCACCGAACACGTGGGTGGAAGGGTTGTTGTGGGTTGCCTTGGAGGAGCTCTTATGGTGGTGTGGAGGAAGGGCGTTGGTGGTACTGTGATGTTCCGATTGGTTGGTGATAGGATTGTTGTAGGTGGCGATAGGGCTACTCTTTGTTGGGAATGGCCACCCATGGCTGGCACGGGGTTTGGTGTACGTGGGATGCACATGGTGGATCCGGCTCGTAATGATTTGCTGGTGGTTTGCATGATGAAGTAAAGGACAAGAGTTCAGAGTTGAGTGTTGATGTAGAGCTAACGGTGCTTTTGTTGGAGTCTTTAATACCTGCAATTGGAAAACCTCTTAGGTGGTCTCTCCCTAAGGGGTATTGCTAGTTTTCGTAGCGTGCACAAAACATATTTGGATTACTTTGGGAGACAGGTCAAACTCTAAGCAAGCCTGGAGTATTGTCCCGCACTTGAGGACCCAAACTGTGTATAGACTTTGGTGCAGATATCATGTGAGTGCGCGTGCATACTTAGATATTACGTAGTTAGAAGGCCGTGGGCTAGGTTCTCGTAACAATGTGTGGATGAAGCAAAGTTGTCCCTGTTGAGAAGTTCCCGTGAAGGTGTATGAGACATCCTTTGCCTTGTGACTGCACGACGTAGCATAATTGACTATAGGGACACCGCACTTTCGGTAGCTGGAAGCTATTGGACTTGCTTTGTGGAGGACGATGTACTTGTCATGGCCAATCATGCAGTGCTTACCACCATCGATCGCAATGGTATTAAAGCAAAATGCCAGAGGGGACTGTGCACGTGGGCAAGGTGACAGGTCTAACCATAGGTGAGACAAGCTCACCTCGGTATGTCCTACCCTTGATGTGCCCTGAACTATTGTGGGTGAGGCAAGGGGGTTAGGGGGCTAGGGACGGAGCCAGCCAACCAAGGTCACTGGATGCACCTCGCTTAAGGACCCCTAGGTGTGGTGCTGTGATCGTGGGTGCTTCTTATTTCTCCATTTTTTTTTTTGCCAAAGTACAACCACTACAATATGCTGAGGCTATGAGCCTTTTTGGCTGGGAAATGTCAAGCCTGGAAGGCTCTAGAAATGGATATGACAACGATGATTGTGCCCGAGCCTCGTTGTTGGGGAAGCCGTTGTTGCGATATTGGTGTGATTGCGGGGATACCCGTCGTGAGCTCACTGTAGCGCTAGGCCCAAGAAGAGAGTGTAGCCCATGACTATGCTTTGGTGCGAGCGATGTGGGTACTCGCAAGGGTGATTTTTCGTGTTCCGCATTGTGGCTGTGTTGCTGTTCGTATGCGGTTTGTGGTCTTGCGGTGGCCTGGCCGTTGGACACGTTTGCGCAACGACCTGTGTCATCCTGCATCCACTTGTCACTTCGTGGGAGTATATGATCGCTTGCGTTAAGTACATCGAACAAATGCAATCATGTTAAGACATAATTTTTCAAAATTCTATGATGTCTATTGGGATGCCTATTTCATTGCTTGTTAAGATCGCATACATTAATGAAAGGTAACGAAAATGTGTACAAGTGGGGATCTTGCCCCTTCACTCATCAAAACAAAAAGTTATGGCATGCTGACTTGTCGAGCTACTTGCACATCATTGGGGTTTAGTTGATAGGTATGAGGCGGGGCGAGTCTGGTTGGCTAGGCAACTAGGGCAGTGCTAGCGTGGGTTTCCCGTGAGGCTAGGCAGGGAACATGTCGGCCGGGATATGAATGGTGTAGTCCCGGGCCGCTACCGTTTCCAGAATGTCTTTGAACAATTCATTAAATTCTTCCCTATCCTGGGCCGCCTTGTCACTTTGTGAGCACCTGGTGCCCGGGCATGCGTTGGGGGTCTGTGCAACTGGCGTTGCCACATGCTGCGTGTTCCTTTGAGTCTCGACTTTCTTGGCCCGGTGGCCTTCGTCCTAGACGGTGTCGCTTAGGGCCTCACTTCTTTGCGTACCTTTCGAGGGTGGGCACGTAGTGCACCGGTGGAGGGGCATGTGCTGCATGTTCTTGGCGTGTGCGAAGAGCGTCCTTGTATGCCAACTGACCGTGGTTCTCCATGTTTTTCTTCTGGAAACCTGCAAAATGCAATCCAAGAGTTAGGCTTTGATACGGGATAAGAGCATTCGTATGGCGGAATTGTAGTGTGGGTTATCTAATGCATATGACTTAAAAGAGGCGGAGTGGGACGCGCTATGCTCGTTGTAGTGGGAGAACTCGGACTTGTGACTCCGAATTTCTTTTCTGCTCTTGTTGCAGTGTCCACTAAGGCATTAAAACCAGCTTCGACAACTATACTTGCTACTACATTCTGCAATTCTTTCCGCATACCATGCATGTAATATCTAGCCAACATTTCATATGTAGGCCTTTCTGCATTTGTAAGCCTCTTCAAATACTGATTGAATTTCTAAGTGTAATCCTCCACAAACATTTTCCTCTGCTTAATCCCTTTGATTTTTATAAGCACATCATTCGAAGTTTTCTCCTTTCGGAATCTATTCAGAAATGCATCCCTTAATGCTGCATAATCTACAAAATGCCCTATATTGAAATTGCTCACCCAGTACTATCATATTGTAATTATTGGCCTTGGCATTCTTGTAAGTGTACTTGGATGCATGATCAGCCATGTATATTTCACCACATTTGTAAGAAGCTAGGAAGAAGAGTTGTTTAATGTAGAATTATTAATAATACCTTGTTACATTGACATAGGTATAAAAGGGAGAGACATGTAATTTTTCACATCTTTTTGGAACATTTATGCATTATTGTCTCTTACCTCACTTTCTTGTTCACAGCTTCTATGGCTTCTCTTCTTTTTTTGTCATTCTCTCTCCTTTTCTATTCCTTCTCTCACCTCATCACTCTCTTTCTCTCTCTTTTATACTTCATCTTCTTTCTCTTTTATAGTCTTCTCTCTCCTCTTTTTCTCTCTCCAATCTTCTCCTTGACAAGTGGTATCAAAGCATTGGTCTTTGATCTATTTTTCTCCTCTTTTTCTTAATATTCAGTCCTAATTTTCATCATAAAAACCAATTGCAAACAAGTACTAAAGGTATAAGACATGGACAGTGACCAAGAAAGACTTGTAAGGCATCTATACTTGGAGGAAGAAAAATTTGGGGATCATTGAAGATGGAAGGGACATATTTGGCGGTGGATGGACAAAATAGCAAGTCGTCATCAAATTTTCATGCAATTTTTGGAGGCATTTGGTAAAATAAAGACTAACCAGACTAAGAATAGACTTAAACCTCAGTTACTTTTTAGAGTAGAGCCTTCTTCTGGCCCTCGTGATGATGTTGACTGAGCCTCCCACCATTAGCAGGTCTTGGCTCATGCCGAATTACATTGGCTGGTGGTTCTGCGTCTGGAAGGCTCCTCCTCGGAAGGATAGGCCGGGGAGGGGATCGTGGACACAGAGAGAGAGAGACTGCACCCTGCTTATGTCCTTTGGACAGAGCTACCGTGGTGGTAATGCGGAGCACCTGCTCTTTGCCCGGAGGCAGGCATGATCTGGTGAACGTGGAACCGGCCTAGCATAGCTTGGCAACCCCGATTTGTCTGTCTGCGCTTGACTTGTTATGGCTTGTGTGTGTTGATAATGTCTATACAAGGTGATATGAAAATCATTCTATATATATATGTGTACACACATTTGTCCGAACCCTTGTCGCTTCACTAGGATAGAAACCAATGGTAGAACTCTGGATTGTACTGAAGCGTGGCACACGCATCTAGCACACATGGTAGCTTACTCAATACTGATAAATATTTCGCCACATCGAGTAGCATGGAACCTTGTCTGAGCCTATTGGCGACATGTAACTCCTCCTCAGTAAGAACTTTATCAAACAGAGGGTTTTCTTGGATTGGTTAGGCCAAGTCCTTGCCTCGAATGGCAGTTAGCACTCAAAGGGAAGTTGGTGCCACATAGGTTGGGTTTCTTTGGGATCACCATTTGGCCAATCGCTCCTCAGAGAGTGTCATGATCTGAGCCCCTAGTTTGGCCATTGCAACGCGGTTTTCACACCAACGCTGCTCAAATCGACTCTGGCCTGCTGACAGTCGCTTTAGTTGCTCTATGTCTACGAGATTCGGTTATTAGAGCACTTCATTGAACGTGACGGTTAAGCGCAGTTCGTCAGCTTCCTCGCCCGAGATGAGTTGCAAGCGTTCGTGTAGGAGCCTGCTGTAGTGCTCATCAAGGTGTTCCTTCTCTTCCCAAGATAAAGGGAAGGGCAAGTAATCTCCAAGCTGCTCCTTGGGGATTGTGCCCATGTTCGCAAGGACATAAACCTTTGCGAACACCTTGGCTTAGCATCCAACTCAGTTAAGTATTCTACGATACTTTTATGTTCAACGAGGGCTTGCTCGGTTGCTATCTCATGCAAGGTTCTAGGAGTTTGCCTAGGCTTTTGCATAGCTAGGGGTTTAGGCCTATATGAGCAAGATTGGTCAACGCTAGGATTGCTCATGCTCTTGGGGTTTCCATGTTTCTCTTGAGACTTCGTTATTGCGTCATGGTTCTCCTTGGGTGTGACTAGTGTGAATTCGTCACCTCGCCGTGACAGTGTTATATCCACTCTTGATTTGTCAATGCAAGTTCTATTGTCAGTGGATAGAGTGCTGCAAGCAGCCATTGATGGTAACGATTGCTTTGATTTGTCAGAGCACCCGGATGTGTGTGAGGTTTCACCGCTATTAGGAGAGACATCAGTGGGCTCATTGGTGGATGGACTTGATGCTTTATTCATCAGCTCTCCAATACTCTTCGTCCCAATGTTCTTGGAGTCCACAACCACCTACAACTATTGTTTTTTTGGCTGTTTTCTCCTTGTTTTCTTGGTCAGTGCAAGTGCACCTAACGTCTCAGGACCCTGGGCTACATCGCCTGTTGATGTGCTTGGTTGGGCCTCAGCATTTCCCTTCTCTAGTGGGTCCTCACGGGACCTAGTCGTGGCCTACAGAGTAGCTTTGCCAGGTTGCATGGGTACAACTGTCTCCCTTTTGGGAGAGTCTAGCTCTTCCGCCCATTCCCTTGTGCTTAACCCCTCCAGCCTAGGTTTTAGGCGCTTTGGAAGTGCTGGAGGTGTTAAGGAGGTAGGTCATGGCACCTCCTTCACATGTAAACTACTAAGGACACATTCCACAAGGGGCATTGTCACGGCCAAAGGCTATGACGGCAGTGATCCCTGATTTGAAGCACTAGCAGCTAGTTCGATGGACTTGCTACTATTGGTGGATTGCGGTATCCGGTCCTTAAGGCGATCAGAGGTGGCTGCGTCTTTTATTGCCCTTTGAGCATTCGTCTGTGTAGATCGAGCATGAGTTGATCTGGTCACATTGGGTTGCACAGGCATATCCTTGGGCCGAGAGACACGGCTAGTATCATGTCCCCCCTCCTAGATATTTGGAAGCCTTGATGGAGATAGAGAATGAGAGTGAGCAGCCGCCATTGACGACCGCTGTTGTGCTTCCTGTGTCCGTTTGGAAAAAGAGGATGTAGGAGATTTGGGACTCCTACGTGGGCTTGGCACTGCCTGGAGAATTTGCTCGTGATTGTTAGACGATTCTGTCATTAGCTTTGTTGAGCAATCAGCTTCATCTTGAGCAATGTTGTGCCTGTGGTGCTCATTATCCTCTAGGGAAGTCAAAGGCTCCCTGGGCACTAGTGGACCTTGTGCACGCTCGACAGTTACCTCAGGTATCTGCTTGTTAATTACGCTAGGCTGGGGATCCACTTTTTGATAGGCCATGTTTGGTTTCTTGATTTCAATAGTGAGGGCCTCAAACACTTCAATATTTTTGGTTCGAGACTTGGATTTTTGTTTAGGTTTCCTCCTATGCCTCTCTGCTTTGGACATAATTTGGGCTTCTGACAGAGGTGGTTTAGCAGGGGGTTTTGGTACCCAAATCCATTGATTGCCTGCATAATACCCTTGAGCATGAAGCAACACCTTGGATATCCATCGTGGCGTTGTGCTAGCTCTCCATCGACACCTTCGTCTATAAGGCTTGGGCTTCCTTCTTGGTCTTCTACGATATTTGTATGAAATCCTATCCTTGGCCTTGTCTCCTAACCTTTTTGTTTCAAGTATGGCCTCACTCACTAGTTCTCTCTGTTCATGTATTAACTCTTTCAACAACTCCTTGCTCTCATTACCAGGCTCGCTTGGTATATCAAAATGCTCCTTGCCCTTCCCTCGAGGTTTGCTGAGGTCACCCTTGCTAAAGGTTGTGACTATCCTCACACCTGGTAGTGTCAGGTGTATCCTCTGTTCTACATAGTCAGCCTCACATTTGGTCGTCCTTTTGAAGGGTCTTCCCAGGAGGGTTTCCTTACCATATTTAGCACCATTTGGAGGAACATGAAACATGATAGGCAAGCTTTCAGTTTCAATTGTTGCAAGGGCATTGCATTTCCCTATGAGTGCTTGTGGAGGTCCCCCATAAGGGCTAAGAGCTGCATCAGTCGGTGTCAGCTCTGGTTGGCCTAGTAGGGTCCATGCCTCATAGGTCAAGACATTAAAATCTGCCCCTTCATCAATTAGATCATCGATAGTATGCTCTCTCTTTGTGGTGAGTTTGACTCTAAGATAAGCAAGTGGTATTATGTCTTCATCTTCCAGGCCTTGGCTTGTAAATTTAAGCCTTTTGACAAATGCCCTTGAGTCCACACTTGCATGACCAGACGTGGATTCTCCACCAATATCTTGGGTTGTCTATGCAGTGTTGCTTAAGGTACATCTCTCATCAAGAGTGTCATGTCTAGTCCTCTTGCCATTTGTAGCTTGCTGATGTTGCATTTTGCTTTGACTAGACATGGTTTGAACACAATGTCTTTATGTTCTCGGGGTGTGGCCTTTTTGCCCTTGATGGCTAGATTGGCCCGTTAAGGTTCTAGGGTCTCTGTTTGCCTCTATTCGAGTACGAGCTTCTGGTTGCTCCTTTGCAAGGGAGCCTCCATGCTCGCGTAGGGCCATTACTGCCCAAGGGTCTAAGTTGGAGGACCTGTCACAGCGCGCATTCTCTCTCCAACCTACTTGGGGTGGAAAAGGAGGGGGTAGGGCCCCCTTTGTAGGGGTCCTGGAGGCAGTCCCCTCCTCGACCCGCAGGGTCATTACTGTAGGAACCATGCACAGCTTGGAGGATCGTTCCGCCAAATCTTCAACCACTTACTCGAGGGTTTGGCCCAGTCATGGGTCTACAGTGCGCCTTTCGTTTTATGTAGCCTGTGGGGTCAATTTCGGGGCTTGGCACTCCTTTTCCACTTCGTTGCCTCGTTCGTTTTTGGGTCTAATCAGGCTTTCCCCCTCTGGAAGATTGTGCCTAAATCCCTAGTCTTGTAATTGCCTACCTCTAGCTCCTAAGCGGTTGCGCCCTACGATTTTGCCTATTCCGTGAGCCAGAATAGCGTTCTAGGTGTCCTACGGGCTTCTGACAGTTCGCGCTGCTGCGTTTTAGCCGGGCTAGGTCAAATTTCTAAAAAATTGCACTCGGACCAATTGGTTCGAATTGCAGGGTCTGAGTGGGTCACTCGGACGAGCCGAGGCACTTGGGCCGAGGGTCGAATGTGGGACGTGGCCGAGGGCCAAATTTGAGGCTCAGACGGGCTGTTCGAATGGGCCGAGGTCGGAATGTGCCACATAGCAACAAGTTTTGATTCGGACGGCCGAATGGGTCGACTCGAACGGTTTGCCTCGGACGGGTCCGAGGGCTGAGGTCGACTAGGGTTTGGCCACCTAGGGTTTGGCCGAGTGGGCCGAGTGGTGGTCCGAGGGCCAGCCGAGTGGATCTGGTGTCCAAGGGCCGACTAGGGTTTGGTCGAGTGGGCCAGGTGGTCAGAGGGCGGAGTCTGGGCCTCGGACAAGAGTCGACGTGACTCGGATGCCCTGAACGCCGTGCGTGTTTTCGTCAAAGCTCGCAAAATTCATCGTGCAGGGCGCTGGGAGCCTTCCCCCTTGTTGAGCAACTCCAGATTGGTCCTACTACTGTAGGGGGAGGTGTAGAATTACCTGGGCTAGCCGAAGATCTCCCTGATGCCAAGATTGAAGCGGATTTCCTCGCCAAGCTATCCTCTTCTCTCCTGCTCTCCTGAAACCCTGCAATGCACAATGTGGCCTTTCTTGCCACTTTTGGCCCTTATACCCTCTTCCGGGTATGGTATTGGCACCCCCAATAACTCACTTATCGACAGGCATCACAAGTAAGTTTTTTACCACTTTTGCACGATTCTTTTCCTGTTTCTACCCTATTTTGCAACAATAACCCTAATGCTTATTTTCTTTGTTTTTCTTTGTTTTCTCCTACTCTAATGCATACAACTCACAAAATAAATACCTACTCTACTCCATCTCACTACATAACTCTCAAAAAGTAAAAAACCTACTTCCCAAGGAGATCGAATACCATCTTCAACCCCCTCACTACCTACCTATCTCAAGCACCGGTTCGGGGAAACCCTTACTTGGATGCTCGATTCGAAGTGTGCAAGCGCTCAAGGCTTGAATCCATTAGTCCCGGCAACGGAACCAAAATGTGGGAGCTTACGCTCCACTGCCAAGACCCACGGACTGCTTATTCTTTCAAGCGTTCCAAGCCGAGCACTAATGGCTACCTCTCACATAGCCGACGCGCCATCCACATCTACGGGTGTAGTGAGCTTACCTCCATGCCATTCGAGTTACCTCCTCTCCCGCGCACTCCAGTAGCTCCACGATCCAAGTGCAAGCTTCAAGCAAGCTCCATCCTCAAGCTCCACGCTCCAAGCTCCATCACCGCGAGCAAGAGAAGAGAAGAGAAGAGAAGAGAAGAAGAGAAGAGAAGATGGAGAGCTTCTCCAACCCACGGTCCCTCACTCTCACACACTCACTCCCTCACACTCTCACACTCCCTCTCTCAAGCACAAGCTCAAGCAAGCAAGGACAAGAAGAAGAATAAGAAGAGGAGAGCTACTTTTGGCCACACACAAGAATGAACTTCTCATTCACTTTCCAACTTTATATACAAAACCCTAAATCCCTTTTGGGCGGTCATTCCCTTTTCCTCTTTTTTACATGGCCGACCGTAGCCTAGTCCCTTTTTCCCATTGTCCATCTATCTTCCTAGCTTCCTTTCCACCGCCCGTCTACATTTACAAATTGCACGGGTGAGAGCCCGTCACTCCTTGAATTAAACCATGATGCGCTTGCGATATTTTACAATAGTTTTGACTTGCGCTTTTCCTTGTGCGCCTTTGTCTTCCATTTCTCTTTGCCTTGGCCTTTGTCTTTGTCTTCTATTTTAGCTTTTCGGATTTCTCACCTCCTGGCACTCTTTTACAAGATTTCAGGGTGCGCCTTTTTATTTTAAAATGCACCTTTCCCCTTTTGCATTTGCCTTGGACTTTTAGGGTTGCCCTTGCACTTTTGGAGGGCTACCTTTTTTTCGCCTTTGCCCTGCGTCTTTTTTATTTCCTTTTGCTTTCTTCGTGTTGGGGTTAACAGCTATCATTACTCTGCTAGAAAAGTAAACCAGCCTCATTAGGCCAGTTTTAGCATCCTTTTGTACTAGTACTACCCCTAGAGCATCTTTCCCAAAACTCGAGTTGACAAAAAACTCTTAATCCCAACAAGGCTGTAAAATTATAGGAAGGGTGCTGAGAGCCTTCTTCACCTCGTGAAAGCATCTTTCGCTTTCGTCACTCCACAGAAGCTCCTCCGAGTGGGTTAACTATTGCAGTGGAAATACTAATTGGGAGAGGAGATGAATGAACTGCCCCATATATCGCACCTTCTGAATGAAAGAGGTTAGTTGCTTCACAGAAGATGGTGATGGCACCGCCAATAGGGCCTTAACTTTGTTTGGATCTGCTTCAATGCCCCTCTCACTTACAACATGCCCTAACAAAGTTACACTACTTTCGCCAATGCGACACTTCTCATGGTTTAACTACCCCCCATTTGTGCGAGGCGGTTGAAAGCTTCATCCACCTTCCCTAGATGTAGAGCCTTAGAACTATAAATACAAAAATCATCAATAAAGACCTTGATGGATTTTCCAAAACATGGCTGGAAGACATAATTCATGAATCGCTGAAATGTAGCTGGGGCATTTGTTAATCCAAATGGCATTACTTTGTAAGCAAAATACCCCCAGGGTGTCATGAAGATGGTCTTCTATTGATCCTTCTCAGCTATTCGAATCTAGAAATAACTTGAATACCCATCACAAACAGTGTATCTCTCATGCCCAGCCACCTCGTTGAGTATTTCATCCTGAAAGGGAAGAGGTGTGTTACCACACAAATCCTCCATTTGCCATTCTTCTTGTGTGTTACCAGTACAGGTGAAACCCACTCTGAGTCCCTTATTGGATAGATGAAACCTGCCTTCAAAAGTTGTTGCATCTCAATGAGTAGAGCATTTTGTTGAACTACTCCCAATAGTCGTAGTCGTTGCACCACTGGCCTTGCTCCCTTCTTTTAGATTAATGTGATGTTGTACTGCTGTCACACTTGTGATGTGTTCATAATCAGAAATAAAAAGTGTAGAGTGTTTTATCACCACTTCCATGTAGACTACCTTCTCCTCAACTGATAGATCCTTAGCCAACATTTTTTCTGACCCCTCCTTCTCATCCTTTGGAAGCTGCTGTGAAATTTCACTACTAGAAGGCCTTTTTAATGTAATCCCCATCACTTCTAGAGAGCTTTCTTCCTCCTCATTAGAAGACTCCCCCTCTATCGTAGATGACCAATCCTCGTTGGAACTTCATTCATCAGTGGTGGTCTCTAACACAAGATCCTCATGTCGGCCCTCCTTCATGTTGTAGATAGTGCTCTTCCATTTTTTCTGTAGCCCCTTTTGTGGACTTAGCTCTAAAGCCCCTGTCTCCCAATCTTATCTGGCTTTCATTCCCATTAGCCATGGTCGCCCGAGAATGAGTGGATAGCCTTCCCCCTTCACTGGCATCACATACATGTCAAGCTCCAATTGCACTCCGCACACCTTTACCTTGACTTCCTTTATAACTCGCAAACAATTTACTACTACATTATTAGCCATTTTGGCCCCAAATTTAGTAGTTTCATTTATCTCTTATCCCAAACGATACATCAACTTTTTTGTCATGACACAAATCTCTGCACCTCCATCCACATATGTCTATGATACTCTCTGCCCATTGATTTGGCTTCCACTAGAGGCACAATATCTTTCGTCTTTCTAGCTTGGATTGCATTCACATGTCTATTCTTCATGGGTCTAATGCTTACCATCTTTGACCATTGTCGCCACACTGTTGGAGATAGATGTAGTAATTGTGGCCATGAAACTTTTGGCCCTTGATCCCTCACATCAGCAAGCAAATCATAAGCTCTAATACCTTTACCCAGGGAAAAATCATCTAGCTCAATGTGTCGGCGTGAGCGAGCCCTCCTCTTTTTACTGTTGTGCGTGTCTTTGTAGCCTTTGAAGACTCTGCCTCCTCTTCTATATTTTCAACCTCCTTTGGTGATGTAGGCTCCATACGCTCAATTCTACGGGCTTTCTTCACCGGCATTGTTTCAACCTCTACTACTTTGGCCTTCCCTTTGACATCACTCTCATCCAAACTAATCATCCTAATATCACGATTCTCTAGCGGCTGAACATGCAAGGGCGGTACCTCTGCAAGTGGTCGAGGATGTTGGAGAACTTGAACCGGCGGTGGAGGCCCTAGATTCGGTGTAATAAGCCTCTCCCTAGGTGGTGTCACTTGTTGTCCCCTTCTTCTTGGTTGGAATCCATTTTCTGGCAAGCACCTGGGATGAGGGCAAAAGTACATATCATGGCCAGTCTCCCCACAATTATAGCAAACATACTCTCTTTCTTGTCTCCTTGGACCTTGATTTCCTTCATTTTTGAGGGGAGGGGGTCGTACTCCTTGCACTAAATTCAATGAAAGGCTTTCAAGTTGATTAGTAATATGTTGTAGAATATCTTGCTGTGGCATCTCTGGTTCCGCAGTGCCTCTGCTATTTCTCTAAGCCTTGGCATGGTTGGTAAAACCTGCATGGGCTCAACTCCCCCCTTCAACTGGGCTTGATACTTCAATTTTCTATCTTTCTCCTTGGCATAAGTGACTGATTCTTCATAGGATGTGGGAAACTTTCCTTTGACCTTCTCCCTTAGTAGAGGATGGAGTCCGGCTAGAAAACAATATTTCTTAAGGCAATCAGGTACTCTTTCTCCCTCGGCTAAGGAGGCTGTCCATTTATCCCATAATTTTATAAATATGCCTTCATATGATTGGTACTCCCTTGGTAAGGTTTGGTGAAGATCTAAGAGATGTCTCCAAATATCTTCAGGTGGCTCTGTATCTTGGTACTTGTGCATGAATGCGGTCTTGAGATCCTCCCAATTACCCCTTATAGCCTCCGAGAGAGCTTGATACCACACTCGAGCATCACCTTTTAGAATTAAAGAGAAGGCCCGTACTTTTGTTGCTTCATCGTCCCGACCTGTGACTAGGAAGGCCATTTCTAAGTCATCTAGAAATTCTAGAGCTTTCTCCCGTTTGTGCCCAAAAAAGCTTGGAAAAGCCATGATAGGAAGATGTTGATCTAGCTCAATACAAAATAAAGATGAACACATCTAGGCCCAAGTCATATCTTATTAAGGGTAGAATAAATGGATTCACAGATGCATTAATCTCAGCAAGACGACGAGGGCCCAATAAGCCCCTTATAATATTTTGAAACCTGAGCTTTGTGCTAACTATTATGTGCACATTTTGCCTAGCAAGTGGATGGATATGTTCGTACAAATCCCTATGGTTCATGGGATGCACTTAAAGCAGAATGAATATGTACACATTAAAGGAGATATTATAATCCAAAATAGAGAGTATTATGGGATCAAGGGACAACAAGATCTCTCTCAACCTCTCAGCTCCAAAATAGAATACCAACCTTTGCTGAAAATGTATCTTTCTACTAATGCACACATCCACCTGAATGTTTTGAACAGATTGAAAGTTGTAGAAAGTAGGAGTAGTCATTTATGTATTAACTACAAATTTTCACTACAAACTTTCATGAAGCATGTTGTTAAAGCTCTGGCCTCTTAGATCCCACCATTCGAGAGATGCAAAGCATTTGCTCACCATTGATTAGCGTAGCTTTTCTGTGACCATCATCAGCCTTGTAAAGTTCATAGGCTTCGATAGCTACCTTCTCAATTACTTTGAGTATTCTTACTAGTAGTAGTTGAAGCGCATCACTTTATGTAGCCTCTCGCCAATACCGCACACCATTGATGTGTAACTTCCCCTCCAAAAACTTGTAAAGTTCATAGGCTTCGATAGCTACCTTCTCAATTACTTTGAGTCTTCTTACTAGTAGTAGTTGAAGCGCATCACTATATGTAGCCTCTTGCCAATACCGCACACCATTGATGTGTAACTCCCCCTCCAAAAACTTGTTAATCCCCGAATTTGAAAGTGCCATTTGCCGATAAAGATTCTTCTTCTCTTGAGCTTCTTTTGGAAACCATAGTGGTACTCTTGAGCAATGAATCCCTTGAATAGGATTTGATGAAGATTCCTCCTCAATGATTCCTTGACAAACACTCGTTGAAGAAGATGACAACTCCTTAGATGTTTCTTTCTTCATAGAAGTTGTAGAGCGTAGCTTGAGAACTCATCAGTGGGGGAACAAAAAATGAGGGCTGAAATGATGAATGGGTTGCCTCTTACCCATCCAACCTCCAATTCTCACTAAAAGAGAACTAAAAAGGGGCACCACCTAGCCAAAGGGAGGATGGGCTAGGACATCGCTTTTCTCAAAGAGAATCAAAAGAACCAAGACACAATTTCACAAGAGAGAATATATATACTAGACACCACATTATAATATGAGAGAGAGAGAGGAGAGGAGAGGGAGACAAGAGGAGAAGAGGTAGAGAAAGCTTGCCATTATGCTACATAATAAAAGAACTCACTCATAGCTTACCTCAAAGAGATGGACTAGCATGAGGGTATTCTAGAGTGCTCTCATGTCCTTCTCTATATCCCTCTATGTCATTCTCTACATCTCCATGGGCTCCTTATATAGCCTCCATGAAGGATTAGATTAAGCTAATCTTCTTGATTAACATAATCCTAGATGATGTATGGCATCTTTGAAAATATGGAGAACAGTGGATGGAACAAGTCCCCACCTTGGTCATCATGCAAGAAGCTAAGGGTGGTGGTAGAAAAAATAGAGAAAGGGAGCTAGATTACAAGAGGTGGGTGTCCAAAGCATATTATTATAATATATTTATAAGAAGGATAGAATAGAAAGTTGGTGTGGTGAAAGAGAGAAGAAAATTGCATGTAGCTAGTAGTCTGTGCCTTCGTAACTTCAAATCGGTGAAGAATCTGAAAAAATTTTCTTCTATAACTTTGTAGACCAGGTCGAAATCGATTGGGTAGCATGAGAATTTTCTTGAAATTTGCTTTACCTTGGGA
Source organism: Lygodium microphyllum (assembly GCF_053477565.2). Classification (NCBI taxonomy): domain Eukaryota; kingdom Viridiplantae; phylum Streptophyta; class Polypodiopsida; order Schizaeales; family Lygodiaceae; genus Lygodium; species Lygodium microphyllum. Next base: position 90,266,408 of record NC_141158.1, on the reverse strand, counting down.
GTTATTGAGATGATAAAAAACGGCTTCCAAAAGCTGCTTTGATTTTAGTCCCCCATATATATATAAATACATATAAGTATGTGACAGAAGGGGTCCATGCTTGTAAGATTTTGTATAAGATCCAAATGACACCATGATGTGGATATTGACTTGTGTACTAGGGTGAGTGTCCTCTAATGATGGTGATAGATTCCAAATCTTAGTTATGCAGGAGGAACCCACATGTAGTTGGAGGCTAGTCCTTTGAAAAATCTATACAGTCACTCAACTCCTAGGTGTAATCCATTTTCATCTTCACTAAGATAGCCATCCCTTTTACCCTTTACATTGACATTCCTCCTAAGAACTTGTTCCTCCCATTTGCTAGAGTTATCATAATTGAGAAGCAATGTAGCATACCTAGTGCTTGAAGAGTAAGCCCAAAGCGATATGGTACGGCTCTTGATAGGGGTTTTGGCCAAATTTTGTGGTAGAAATTCAGTTTGTAAAAAACGTGGATCAACAATTCTTGGTACCTTCTTGCCCCTTGACACTCATTGTTGGATATATCTTGCTACCTGGCAATTGCAGTGACATATGTATCAGTGATTGCTTCACTTTGGGACAGTTTTACATATTACTGTAATTTATTCCAGCAAGCTGAAATCTGTAGATTTTGAGCACCTCTATGAGGGTAATGCTTACTATTTGATGTTATCTTGGTTGTATTTGGTGGACAGGTGGTTCTCTTAGTGATATCCACTCTTTCAACCAGTTTTAGCAGTGGTTTTAGTGCATTTTCTGCTAATTACAACAACCTGTAATTTTGCTTTTTTGCTTTAATTTGGGATAGTATGGCTAGTCATTTGAAAGACACAGCTCTCTTTAACATTGCCAAGTTGGATGGTACCAACTATGGGTATCCCAGATATGGCAGGTTTTGGTACAGAAGTTGCAGATTAAACCCTTGCATTTCAAGGGTGTTAAACTCGAGGATATGGATGATGATGTTTGGATGGAAGTTAATGAGCTATGCAAGTCTACCATTATCTTGTCACTCTTAGAAGAGGTCCATCATAATGTTGTTGAAGATGAGAATCAGAGTGCATGGGATTTATGGGAGAAGATTCAGGAGCTTTATGTGCAGCAGAGTCCTGCGTCACAGATGTATTGGCTGAAGCAATTAATGGACCTTCGCATGAAGGAGGTGACATCTCTATCATCTCATTTCAGTCAGTTTCATGCTATCATGAAGAATCTGTTGTCGCAGGGTATTGAGTTCAAATACAACTTGCACCCATTGTTTCTGCTTGGCACTTTGCCTGAATCATGGGATATCTTCCGTACTGCCATATGCACAAACAAGCTTGATGAGTTGAAAATCAAAGATATTGAGGGTGCTTTATTGACTGAGGAAATCAACAGGAGAAACAATGATGCTTCCCGCTCTTCACATACATTGACCGTTAGAGGTGGCAGACATGGCAGGCATGATAATGATCATAAGGGCAGGGACTCTCAAAAGTCCAGGTCCAAGTCACTTGGTCACAGTAAGTCCCGTGGATGGAAGTCTGATCTTACCTATCATTATTGTGGGAAAGCAAGACATATTAGGCCATAGTGCCATAAGATGCACGATGATAAGCGCAAGGAAAAGGGAAAAGAGAAAGTGCAGGAAAAGTCTTCTAAGCGCAATATTGTACCTGTAAAGTCCAGTGTGAAGATAGAAGAGGTTAATATCATGCAGGCCACTGATTCAGATGATGATTACATACTTACAGCTTCTTCATGTGATGCCTTACTAGCTTCTAAGATACATTCTATGTATGCGTAGTGTTGGCTTTTGGATTCGGGTGCATCATTTCATGTGACACCCTATAGAGATTGGTTTTATACCTATCGTAGCATCTCTGGTTCTGTGCGTCTTGGGAATGACAGGTCTCTTGACATTGTGGGATTGGAGATGTTAGGCTACAGTTTCCTTCTGGCAGTTCTTTTGTTTTGCATGAGGTACGCCATATACCTGCGTTGACTCACAGCCTTATGTCAGCTGGACAGCTTGATGATGCAGGGTATTTTGTGTCTTTTGGAGACTCTGCATGGAAGATTACTCATGGCAGGCTTGTGCTTGCAAGAGGTGCCAAGTCTCGCAGCCTCTATCCCTTACTTGTATCTGGAGCTACCTTGGATCATGTTTTGTATGTGGGTTCTATCCCCCATGTATCCCTCTTGCATGCTCGTTTGGGGTATATGTCCCTTAAAGGAATGAAAATGCTCTGTGCTTTGCAATATCTTTCACCTTTTGACTCTTCACATTTTGATTCTTGTGATCATTGTTTATATGACAGGTAGACTAGAAATACACATAAAAAGTCAGGTAAGAAACACATGGGTGAGCCCTTGGCTCTTGTGCACTCAGATATATGTGGGTCTATGCCCTGTCAGTCACTCGGTGGGGCAAAGTACTTTGTTACTTTCATAGATGATTACTCACGTAAGGTTTGGGCTTATCCCATAAAGAGAAAATCCAATGTCTAAGACACATTTCAGCATTGGCTTGCATTAGTAGAGAACCAATCCTGCGAAAAGGCTAAAATGTCTAAGGTCAGCTAATGGGGGTGAGTATGTATCACGTGCTTTTGAGAATTTTTGTGATGAGCGGGGTATTAAGCATCAGTTGACCGCCCCTTACACCCCACCCCAGAATGGTATGGCTCAAATCATGAATAGGACCATTCAAGAAAGGGTCCGTAGCATACTTAGCCAGGATGTCTTACCGTAGCACTTTTGGGCTAAGTCAGTACTACTACAGTGCATCTCATTAACAGGTCGCCTAGCAGTGGCATTGACTTTCAGGTTGTAGAGGAGGTATGGGTAGGCAAGTCCCCCCTCTTATGATTATTTGCTTATCTTTGGATGTGAGGCATTCTGCCATGTGCCCAAGGACAAACGCAATAAGCTGGATCCTAAAAGTGTCAAATGCATTTTCATTAGCTATGGAGATGTAGGAGAGATGGGTAACTGTCTATGGGATCCGCAAGCACGAAAAGTGATCCGTAGCCATGATGTCATCTTTCATGAGGAAAAAATGCATATGCAGCTTGAGAAAGTGGTTGAGGTACACAGAGTTAGCTTTAAGGAGGAGCCACATGCTCACGTTCAGCAGCTTGCTCCATAGCCACCTAGACAGTGTGCAATATCACCTGATGCTCATGGCCCAGATGTTAGACATACTGATATTAGA